>NC_089749.1:21785161-21837661 GCF_040412425.1 Macrobrachium rosenbergii
GTGTCATCTGCAAATTTGGCTATCCTGCTAGTTAAGCCTACATCAATGTCATTAATGTAAGTCAAAAACAAGAGAGAGAGAGAGAGAGAGAGAGAGAGAGAGCTAAAACGGCTTAACAGGTGTGTGTGTGTGTGTGTGTGTGAGAGAGAGAGAGAGAGAGAGAGAGAGAGAGAGAGAGACTAACCTCAAACGGTTCAACATGTGTGAGAGAGAGAGAGAGAGAGAGAGAGAGAGATAGAGATAGAGAGAGATCCTTGAAGCTTAATAAAGAATACTAACTCTATCTGATGAGTTTCTTCAGCTCTACTGAAAAATGAATGATCCGTTCGTAAAAGATCCCAAATTAGGTAGAAGGATGTCTTGAAAGAGACTAGGAATCATTAGGAAAATTAACTTAGAAACTTTTCCCTCTGATCTCATTTCCGTCTAACAGCATCTTGAACTTAGCTACTGAAAATGGCGTACTACTAAACAAGTCTAATTTCTTTTAAGCTGAACCCTCCCTGACGGGCGTGAAAAGAAAAAATGAAAAGAAGATGAAAGAGGCCTAACTCCAAAAGGGGATAATTACAAAAAGAAGAACTAAATGTAAGGTGAAAGAGAGAGAGAAGCTAATCTTCACGGCAGGTACAGAACCACCTCTGAAAAGAAGAAGCGTTATAAGCGCATAGGACCTCACTCTCAGGCAATCCTCTCAGGATAGCACTCTTTTTCTGATACCGCCTTCAAACGATACGACGCCAACCCAGTTCACTACACTAGTCCAGGATAGAAACAAGCAAGGAGCGGAAAGAATAAAACCAGTGGGCTAAATAGCCAATGAATCGAATAACGAGGGTCTAGAAAAAAAGTTAAGTATACCTTAGTTTAACCAGACCACTGAGCTGATTGAGAGCTCTCCTAGGGCTGGCCCGAAGGATTAGATTTATTTTACTGGGCTAAGAACCAATTGATTACCTAGCAACGGGACCTACAGCTTATTGTGGAATCCGAACCACATTATACCGAGAAATGAATTTCTATCACCAGAAATAAATTCCTCTAATTCTTCATTGGCCGGTCGTAGACTCGAACTCGGGCCTAGCAGAGTGCTAGTTGAGAACTCTACCGACACTCCCAACGAGGAACTACGAGGGTCTAGAAAGACGGGAGAATATAGAAATCGAGGAAAACAGAAAGCAGGAGGAGAATTCCAAAGACAGCAATAAAATGAAAGAAACACTAAACCAAGCAGCAAGAATTATACTTTACGACTATGGCTGCAGTCAGCATGAGCTAATGGTATACGCGACAATCAATTTTGACGCTGATAATGTTGATTGGTTAGTGCACTGGATAATGACATATGAACCGTGTGTTATTGTCCGATTAATACACACGTAATTGGTGTATGACAACCATTCCTGAAATGAACCGGCGGTTATTTGACGCTTAATATACAGGCTTATTGTGTTTGGCAATAATTCATAAAATGAATTACCAGTATTGGTGAATAATATAGGGGTTAATTGTATATTACTACCATTCTTAAAACGAAAGTTCGAGCTATTGGGTGACTGATGTCAGGTTAATGGTATAAGGCAACCAATCCTAAAACGCACCGTTTGTTACTGGTCGATCAATGCACAAATTAATGGCATATATCAACTATTTCTAAAATCAGTCAACAGTAAGCGGTTTGCCGTGTATCAATCGATATGAAGACAAAGGTATCAATCCCCTGGGAAGCTCAGCACTGGCTGAAGTGTTGCGTGCATTCTGCATGACATACACTTCAGAGTGGAATAAATACTGAGGGATTAAAACGGAATGGTCCAAAGGAAGCAGTTGGCGCATAAAAATAAAATTCGCGTTTCAAAAACAGGATTGAACCAAAGCTCTTGAATTCATACGGGCGTAAAAAGAATGGCTAAAAAGTATGGGTAAAATGGCTTGAATAAAAAGAAGTAGGGGGCGGGCGAGTTTGGGGTATCCCCATACGTACATACCTGGATGGGTTTATCTTGAAGGGGAGGGGGGTTCACTCTCCGTGTTTCATGATGGTCGATATCCTGTTGGTCTGGAGGGGAAAAGTGAGGTCTATTAGTTTTTCGATTGTTTCGTAGTAAAATAGCTGCAAATTGCATTGTCGATATAAGTAACTTTCATGCAATGCTGATTTCTCCACTGCATTTCAAAATTTTATTGTTATTTGATCTAAATTACACAAGCTATTGCCGCATAAATTGTTTTCGTCATAAGCGAAAAACTGTTTTTGTTAGTACTCTGCCAGCACAGGCTCTTGCTCTTTAAATGCACCACACTAAAATAATCAATGTCATAGACACACGTCAGTAACGTATCGCATACATATCACAAACAGGTTGAAAACAAGCAGACGACCGCAAATGGAGAATGAGCTTTTGGCAAGTGCTAGATAATCGTACGAAGCACTGGTTAGAAATTACCGATAAGCCGTTGACGTGTATTCAACCTGTTTGTGATGTGTATGCAATAAGTTGCCGACGTGTATTTATGACCTGTTTAACTGTAGTGTAGAAACACTCTAAAACGCCCGTAGTAAACAAGAAAACAAGACTGATATTGCTCAACAGTTGCTGCGAATATTAACAATTTCTCTCTCTCTCTCTCTCTCTCTCTCTCTCTCTCTCTCTCTCTCTCTCTCTCTCTCTCTCTCTCGCCCCTCAGGCTGTCAATCCTTCAATCCTTAATCATGCTAAACCTCTTTAGGATGCTCTTAGGAAACAAGTCCAACAAAAAAGGATACATGAAAAAGTCCGTACACGAGAAAATATATCAAAACAATCTATTTTCTTGTCCATGTGGCTAATACTTGTAGTGAATAAGACCAGTTTTATTTTCTTGTAAGAAAATATCTTTTGAAACAATCACACTCCGTTCCCGTAAAAAGTCCCTCAAAGGAAGGACAGCAAGAGCGCCCGAGAACATTGCTTGCAGAAGCAGCAAACGATTTTTGCATTGCCTGGTACATAAAAGTATATGAAGGACTGTTTCTTTGCGTAAGGGCAATTCCACTAACGACATACATAAGAAAAAAAAACTCTGTTTGCACAGCAAATAGAAACGGCCGGAGTGTTTTCGCTGGCAAGATATTTGCCAATAACTCTGCCAACAAGATTTCTTTTCTTTTTATTCTAGTTTTTCTGTTTTTCCTCTTATTCCTTAGAAATTGTTGGGTTGTTATGTCTGCAAATCATCAAGGTTTCGTCGATATAAATCATCTGGGCCGGCAGGGTTGGTGGGCGGTTTCAGGGTACTGAGTGGGCAGCCTAATGCCTTGTACTTGGCCAGACACGAAGAAAACACGAAATAGGCGAAAGGAAGAAATGAGAAAGTAACGACAAACCTGCCTCTTAAAAGAAAGTTCATAAGAATTGGGGGAAAAACAGAAACATATTTGGATTCCATTCATCAGCGTTGAGAATATTTTTGTTAAAAGGGACGCGCGCACACACACACACACACACACACGAGGTCAGAAAAATTTCCTTTCAAAATCCAGCCGAAAATAGGGCACAGCCCGTGGGCCGAAAATAGAGATGTGAGGCCCACTCGTTTTCACCCGGTGCGATCAAGGAAATCAATTAGCTGTCTCAATTAACAGAGCCTGGAGGAAGGCTGTAACGATGTGTTGTTAATTAAGAAGAAATACATTGGGTTCCTTTAACACGGTTTCCTCCGAAGGGGGATGGAAACCTCTCTTTCTCTCTCTTCATCTCTCCAGAAAATTAATGAAGGTTTCTGTGAAGTTGTTATAAGTGTAGGGATTATACGTAATCATATTGTTACTTGGTACCTCTCTCTCCCTCTCTCTACAGAATATCACAAAACCCTCCTTAAAACCTAAAGAAGTCAAATTTTTGTGTGATACTTTTTTTAAGCCCGCCTCTCTCTCTCTCTCTCTCTCTCTCTCTCTCTCTCTCTCTCTCTCTCTCTCTCTATATATATATATATATATATATATATATATATATATATATATATATATATATATAAAAAGAATATCTAAAACCTTCCATAAAATTTACAGAAGTAAAATTTTTGAAATACGTTTTTAAACCTCTCTCTCTCTCTCTCTCTCTCTCTCTCTCTCTCTCTCTCTCTCTCTCTCTCTCTCTCTCTCTCTCTCTCTTAGAATGGAAATTATTTAGAGGTTCCCACTAGTCAGGTTTAGTAAATAAACTCTTTTGATTTCTCTGTTTACGTCATCTATCTGATTTACAAAGGTCACCTGACTATTCCCTGATGCTTGTAAATGTTTCGAATTTCTCTCTCTACCAATATCTCATCTTGCCCTTTTCAATAGTTGAGTGACTTGAATATTTCGACCCCCCCCCCTCTCTCTCTCTCTCTTATCCTTTTCAGGATTCCGGATTTCTAACTCATTTTTATTTCCTTGAATATCAATGCACCTCCTTTCACTCCTTTCACTCTGGATATCTTCTTTGTTCATTCTCCTGATCCTCTTCCTTCTCTTCTTTTACATATCTCCTTATTTCTTAGATGAACTAAATCCTTTCATCCACGCAGAATAATCGATATTCCTTGAAGCTGAAACAGGATGAGAAATACGTCTCGATATTCCTTGAAGCTGAAACAGGATGAGAAATACTCGTACGTCTCGATATTCCTTGAAGCTGAAACAGGATGAGAAATACGTCTCGATATTCCTTGAAGCTGAAACAGGATGAGAAATACGTCTCGATATTCCTTGAAGCTGAAACAGGATGAGAAATACTCGTACGTCTCGATATTCCTTGAAGCTGAAACAGGATGAGAAATACTCGTACGTCTCGATATTCCTTGAAGCTGAAACAGGATGAGAAATACATCTAAGATAAATAAAATGAATAACACGACACGACTGAGAAACAATACACAGAAGAAAGAAACAACACTCGTTCAAGTGAAGTCTTTATTCCAGAATCTTCAGCCGCAGAACCGACAAATGGCTTAAAGAGAAGAACTTGTTATATGAACGAGTGCCTCTTCACGCAAGAGGAGAGAGAGAGAGAAAAAAAAAAAGAAAAAAAATAGGTTTGTTAGCTATGACGTCACATGAAAAGGCCATTCAAATGTCACTTGGCTGACGTCATGATTCACGGAGCGACCGTGGTATCTCGTCGAAGAGGAATCGGCGGTTAATATCGTGCGGATGATCGATAGTTCTCAGTTATAAAGAGCAGATCAGGAAGTTTGTCATTCACTGATAGACGGGGAAAGGTCGAAGTGTAATTCGTCATTTGTACTTTATTAAGCAGCATTTTTCTTCACTTGAGTGGCTGAGTTGTGAGTAGCGTGCAGCATTTGATGGAAGGTGATTAAAGATCAAGGTTTTCTAGGAGGACAATAAATTCACTAGAAAGGTCTCACGCAATAACTTTTTCTGACACATCACAGTCTTGCCGTCAAATATATTGCGCCAAGTGGACAAAATAAGCGTCAAAACTGAAGTTACCGTTATCAAAACACCTGAAATATCTTCAGTTTAAGATAAATACTTGTCGCTTAGTACAGTAATTCGAGGCAATATGCTATAAAAGGAGGCAGAAAAATATTCTCATCTGATACTATTTTACCAAGAAATCGGTTGTTCGCCTATTCAACACGTCTTGGATGACTATCGTACATTAGCCAAACAATTATCAAGCATAAGTATCTTATTTACGATGACTCATCCAAAGCATACCGCTTACAGTAATTCTGTAATATTACTCAAAGCAAGGTCGACGTTTCACATGACCTATGACTAACCTTTATTATACAAGGATGGCTTCGTGACAGCCACTTTTTCCCTTTAATTAACTCCTGACATTTAACTTATATTTGTCTCAGGATAAGTAAGGCGACTGGCGTTCCCCTGTGATGCAGAAGGAACACCGCAATGCTGTTTATGAGAGAGAGAGAGAGAGAGAGAGAGAGAGAGAGAGAGAGAGAGAGAGAGAGAGAGAGAGAGGGCTGCTAGCCTCGTGCCTATATACAGATAATGGCTTACTAGAAATAATAAAAAGTAGCAGTCACTTACACACTTTGGAGATAACTGTAAAAGGTTAAGTCAATTTAAAATGGATTACAACTGCCGTTGTACTAAGCGCTACAAACAGGATATTGGTGTCCCAAGAAGTGCCAGTGTGTTATAATAACATCGCACCGTTTCTCCAAGCAAGTGGGGCACATCAATCAGGGTTGCGAACACTTTTAGGGGTGATAATGTCCCAGAAATGGTGAACGATCCTCTGTTTTTATGGGATGTCGTGAGATTAAACAATACTTTTATCGGTGCTCAGGGTGGGCGGACGTCACCAAATTGCCGGAAGCACGGGGTTTGCAACCCCATGGACTGTATTCACTGAAGAGGTTGCAACGAAAAGCTGTAACCTCTCGCGTATCTAAATCACTGCATAGAATAACGAAGGTTCAATTCGCACAGGAGTTCTACCTGGTCTTATGTTTCTAGAGCAAGTATTATGACCACTACGCCAGGGGACCCAGTTGATATATATATATATATATATATATATATATAATATATATATATATATATATATATATATATATATATATATGTGTGTGTGTGTGTGTGTGTGTGTGTACATACGCACATACATATATATTTTTAATGAAGACCAAAAATAACTTTAGTCTCTCAGGTCACCAATGGAGGACACATGACTAAACTGATTTCCTTCCGGTTCGCTTCAGTGTCCGTAAGAAGATGGTTCAAAGCAGCTCTTTATTGCATCTTTAACTGTGACCCAATATCCAACGTCTCCCTCTAACTCCTGCAATTACTATCTCTCTTTTTTTTTCTCTCTCCTTAGGTACTGTTTTCCTCTGTACACATTTTATGTTTCTCTACTTACCATGTCTCTCTCTCTCTCTGGCCGTCGCTCTCGCTCTCTCTCCCGTGAATTTTCCTCTTTGCCTCAGCCATCGCAGAATGTCAAAAAGCAAAACCCACCCACACCCACGCTGGTGTCTATCAATGAAGGTCTCAGAGTTTGGAGTTTATATTCTGTCCGGCTCCCACGCAGGTTGCGTTTTCTCTCATGCAATGAAATGTTTTTATTGGGCGGGAACTTTTTTTTCGGACACGTTTTCCTTTTTGCATTCTCTCCCTCTCTCTCTCTCTCTCTCTCTCTCTCTCTCTCTCTCTCTTTCTAATTTGTGACTGAAACGTTATACTGGGGTGGAACATTTTTTCTAAGACGTCATACTTTTGGCCTGTTCCCATTTCTCCCTCTCTCTCTCTCATTTGTGACTGAAACGCTTTTATTGGGGGCAAAATTTTTTCTTTAATACATCTCCCTTCTGGTACTCTCTCTCTCTCCGTCTCTCCGCATCTCTGGTTTATGAAAGAAACTTTTTATTGTGAGTGTAAATAAGTTCTTAAATCTTCAGTTTCCAGAATGTTTTTACAAATATATCCTATCTGATGCAGTTGATCTTTATTTCCTGTTCCGTTTTTTATTCTTGTTTTTATCATACTGTTGTATAAATAGAGGAATAAATAAACCTGTATACAGGTAAACAATAAACACACAAAGAGGTCAAAAGGTAAACAAATAAAGCATGAAAGATAAATAAAAGGAACTAAAGAAAAATCTACTCCTAAAAAGGAAACATTCTTGAAAAATTATTCAATTAAAAATAAATACATAAAAATTATTATAACACAGAATATAATCATGTATAGGAAATAATTAAATCAACGACAAATTGAGAAATAATTATTAAATACGGAACTAAATGAAAGAAAGAAAGAAAGAAAAAAAGAAAGAAAGAAAGAAAGAAAGAAAGAGAGAGAGAGAGAAAGAAAGATAGCGTCTGAAAACCAAAAATAAAAGACATAAAGAAAAGAAAGAGAAGAAGAAAGCGCCTGAAAACTAAAAATAAATAAATAAAGAAAGAAAGAAAGAAA
The DNA here is from genome assembly GCF_040412425.1 of Macrobrachium rosenbergii. Lineage (NCBI taxonomy): Eukaryota > Metazoa > Arthropoda > Malacostraca > Decapoda > Palaemonidae > Macrobrachium > Macrobrachium rosenbergii. The sequence continues at coordinate 21,793,104 of NC_089749.1, forward strand.
GAAAGCGTCTGAAAACCAAAAAAAAGGAAAGAAAGAAAAGAAAGAGAAGAAGAAAGCGCCTGAAAACCGAAAAGAAAGGAAGGAAAGAAAGAAAGAAAGCACCTGAAAACCAAAAATAAAGGAAAGAAAGATAACGCCTGAAAACCAAAAAGAAAGGAAAGAAAGAAAGAAAGAAAGAAAGAAAGAAAGGCAGGCAGCGTCTGAAAACCAAAAATAAAGGAAGGGAAAAACGAAACAGAAAGAAATACGAAAAGAAAGAAATAAAGAAAAAGAAAGAGAGCGTCTGCAAAACGAAAAATAAAGGAAAGAGAGAGAGGAAAAAGTGAGAGGGAGAAGCAGACCCACTTAACCTTGAGCCGAGGTCGTCGCAAATCTCCACAAGTCGTTTTCAACAAATTATTTCCATTTAAGTTCGGAACTTTAAGTTCGATCCGGAATCGGTCGACGTCACTCTCTCCCTGTCGGCGAAAATCATTTAGGTATTTCTTGCCCCACTTGTTAGGGGAATGAGTTTGAAAATTTATTATTATTATTATTATTATTATTATTATTATTATTATTATTATTATTATTATTATTATTATTATTATTATTATATGTTTGTCACTTTTTAGGGGAAAGTCTGAAAATTTTTTAATATTATTATTATTATTATTATTATTATTATTATTATTATTATTATTATTATTACATGTTTGTCATTTTTTAGGGGAAAGTCTGAAAACTTGTTAATATTATTATTATTATTATTATTATTATTATTATTATTATTATTATTATTATTATTATTATTATTATTATCATATTACATGTCTGTCATTTAGGGGAAAGTTTGAAAAATTATTATTATTATTATTATTATTATTATTATTATTATTATTATTATTATTATTATTATTATTATTATTATTATTACTATTATTATTATTATTATTATTAACAACATGCATGCTTCCATTACAGAGAATTTTTTTGGAGACCTTCCAGTCATCCCTGACTTCATACATAATCTGTCTGCAATGTAAAGAGAGAGAGAGAGAGAGAGAGAGAGAGAGAGAGAGAGAGAGAGAGAGAGAGAGCAGAATAACAAAATGCTAATTAAAATACATATAAATGAAAAATAAGCAGCATGAAAGCTGACACATAAGAAGCAAAAATTGAGAGAATGACGAGTCACATGTAAATATGTGTAAAGAAATTAATAAAGAAATTTATTGATGCATAGTTGAGGAGCAATTAAGTATCAAATCATGAGTAATAAAACCTAAAATAAAAAGTTCACATAAAAACACGTGAAGAAACGAAGTGTTTAGGAAAAATACTATGAGTAAAAAATGAAAAGTTGTAATCTACATAAGAAATGTCTATTAAAGAAAAAATCGTAGACGAAGATGTGAAAGTATAAATAAGGAATAAAAAAAAAAGATAACGTTAAATAAGAAGCCTTGAATAGGAAGAAGGATGTCCGTACACTTATCATTAGTGTGATACAAGGCCAGGTAAATGTTGACATTTAATGGAACTGAGTTTGCCTGAATCGGCTAAAATTAGATCTCTTATTCTTGGTGGCTCTTATTAGCGTTGCAAGACAAAAGCTTGTGAGGGACTATTGAAGAAGCAAATATTAAGCCTGTTCGATAAGATGGATATATATATATATATATATATATATATATATATATATATATATATATATATATATATAAATATATAATATATATATATATATATATATATATATGTATATATATATATATATATATATATATATATATATACATACATAATTATATATATACGTATATGTACATATTTATAGATTTACACATACACATGTCTATATACATAACGTGTATACATATATATATATATATATATATATATATATATATATATATAATTAGGAATGATATTTTCTTTCAAAATACATTGTTAAATATAACTGACCACTGTCCTTTTATTAGTTTCTTTTAATACATATTAACTTTCTTTAGAGTCTTCTGAGCTCAACTCGGATAATGTGCAGTTGATCTCCAAAGGTCATGTTGAAGTTGAAAGAGTATTTTTCTTGACATTTTCTTCCTAAACTCTCTATCGAACAGAAAGTACAAAAAATACTGAACTAAGTAATATTGAATCTCAAGTTCAAATAATTGTTATAATACTTTATAAATGTTTGATGGTTTAACATTTTTCTTAAATGCTCTATATAACAGAAATTAAAAAAATACTCAACTAAATAATATTTAATTATATGTTCAAATAATTTTTATAATACTTTATAAATGTTTTACAGTGTAACAACCAAACACAAAATACATATTATCTTTTCTTAATAAATTACATAAAAATCATATTTCTCTCCCCCCTTTCTTAACATTATGGGTAAGAACAAATACATACCATTAAAATGCTGAACCATAAAGTTACGGAAACACCAGATATTAAACCATTTAGACCATTATCTCGGCTGAACAGTCGTTAAACATTGTTAAAGATACTATTTTTATATTACAAATAACAGTCTGGTCTTTCTTCTTCTGTTATAGCTATCTGTTGAATGAAGATTTTTTTCAGGTTAAAATGGACTTCTTTTGAGTGAAACAATTGCATACTTTTCACTCGCAGGGATATCTCTAATGACGTCTCCACCTCCTCAAAGGTGTTATTACGTAAATTGACTCAGGTCACGAATTCTCAAGATTACTGATTTTAAGGTCATCTCCGTTATTACACTACGTTGTTCCCTCAAATTCAGCTGAATCACATTTGTTTTGGGCTTCAGTAAAGCTAGAGAATTAAAAGAAAACAATGAGAATTGAATGGTCAATTACACTTTACATTATATATATATATATATATATATATATATATATATATATATATATATATATATATATATATATATACAAACATACATATATGTATATATGGGCATATATATGTATGTATATATACATATATGTAAATAATATATGTAATATATATATAATATATTACATATATATACATTATATATATACATACATATATGTGTATATATTAATACATTATACATATATATATAAATTCTATCACTAGGTATCATGTATATTTATAAGCTGACAATTTGAAAAGTATGGAACTGCTCTCCCAAACATCCTTACTTCCTCCGTCTTGCAATTAATATGAGCGGCAAAGAAAAAGTTCTGTTCTTAGCGGGCTCAGGAGAATTCTGTTCCACTAAAAGTCTCGTATATCGTAATGCATATTGTAGGTATTTTTGTTTTTTGTACATACAATATTTATAAGTGGAATGAATAGGACTCTCTCTCTCTCTCTCTCTCTCTCTCTCTCCCCTGCAGCTTATTAAGCAAACGTACAAATAAAAGATACCTCCATGCTATGAAAAAAATAAATCGTAAATAATTATATTAAGTGGAATAGTCAGTTGTATATTTACCTATGAAAATTCTGCTATCCTCCATTTTTAACGTCATGCTTATGGAAGTGGAATGATAGAGTTTAGTTGAGAGAGAGAGAGAGAGAGAGAGAGAGAGAGAGAGAGAGAGAGAGAGAGAGAGAGAGATTTAATAACATTAATACTGTATAAATACCGAGACTTACTTTTATAATGGAGTTATTCTTTTTTAAACTGACCCTCCTGGAGAGAGAGCGCAATAATCGAACGAGTGATCAGAATCAAAGAAGTTGAGAATAGGAATCCAACGGTATGAATATTAGAACGTAATGAAAAATAGACAGACAAGACTGGAAATTCTGAGTCTGATAACTCAGAGAAGAAGAGTAAGTTAACACAGGATGCAAAATGACTTAAAGATGAGGAAAAAAGAAATGGAAAGAAAAGATGACAACAGCAAAGGGAAGAGAAAAAGAAAAAAGCATAGGGGTTAAGAAAGAAAGAAAAAACGTGAAAATTTACGTGATCAATAAAAAGAAAAGGATTAATTTCTGAATCCCATTCTGTCCTTCAATTATTGAGCCAGGTAAATTTTAGAACAAGATTCCTGCTCAGCTGCTGGTTCATTCATGGCTTTGATTCATTCACAAAGAAAGACTCAGTCTGGCTTTTCATTCATTCTTTGTTTTGATCACATCTGAATTCCTTATTCATGCTAGGTTACTTATTCCCAGTAATTCATTCTATAAGCGAAAAGCCATGAATGAAAATGAGGTCAATGGAAATGTTCGGTTCTGAGTTCATTAAACTGAATAAACCCATCTTAATGATTATTTTCAGTGACAGTTTATTTTCCTTTACTGTCAAGCTTTGTAATTCTCACACTACTGCCGTGTGTTTCCTGCTGTATATAACCTCTCTCCCTTTAAGGGCTGGAACTATGCGGAATTCCATCCTGCTTCCGTGTTCCCTTATTCCTCAAATCTTCCCTCTTTTAGGAGGCGCGACTATCGTGTCCTTCGGGTTAGAGTTTCTCTATTTTTATTTCTTTCATATTTCCATTACGCTCATTCTGGATACAGAAAATGGAATTTTGCACAGGGAAAATGTATGTACGTTTTTATTTCTCAAGCCTTCCTTGATTTTGCTCAGAATTTTTTGGTTTTGATTTTAATTCTCTTATCTTTAATTCGCCATTTTCTTCCTCTTCTTCAATAAAAGAATGATCAGAAAATTCGCTAATTGCAGGAACAACATGACATCACAAGTCACAACGAGCTGGTAACTGAACCGGAATTATTTACCTTGAAAAGTCCAAGTCTTTTGGAGCCTCTGAAATTTCGTGGAATTCGCCTTCTCTTGGAATCACCACATCTGTCAGTAGGCATTCCTAATTATTATTAATCAATCCTATTGTTAATCAATCCTTTAAAACATCCATATCATCAGCTGTCCCTAATTATCATTCATATCACCATTCATTCTCATTCACAATTTTTATCATTTAGTTTTCATATCAGTCTTCTTGCCTATCTCTAATCATTCGTGATCATGAGCTCAATCACAAAACCTCCCAAATCAACGCCTCCATTGCTTATTCCTCCTAATGATCGCGTGGCCACTAATTACTGCTAATCGCCTCCATCGCCAAATCAATATTCGCTCCACTTAATCAGGCCGAGAGATGAATACAAAGACTCACTCCCTGCGAGAATGTCGACGGACCTTCTTGAAATTCTGGAGTCATCCTGGAATATTTGGTCATTCCTGTTCATCAGGGTCTTCGAGGAATTTTCAAATGGCTCCGGAGCCTCCAGGAATCCTTTAGATCAGCCAACTCCTCGTTGATCAGGATGGTGGATGTTCTTTGAACGCCTCGGTGGCATTCGCTCTTCATCTGCAGTAATCAAAATGTTTGGGTGTTTGTTTGTTTCTCTCTCTCTCTCTCTCTCTCTCTCTCTCTCTCTCTCTCTCTTACATACACACACACACCCACACAAACACACTTACACCCATACATAGACGATTTCCTCTCTTAAATGGCTTAACTCTGGCTATTAAAGCTGTTTGTACATACACACACACACAGACACACACACACACACACACACACACACACACACACATATATATATATATATATATATATATATATATATATATATATATATATATATATATATATATATATATATGTGTGTGTGTGTGTGTGTGTGTGTAATATATATATATGTATAGTAGAGTCGATAACAACTTGTACCTCTCTTGGTGGGTCAGTGGTAAAAAAGCACTTTATAGTTATTCATACACCAGTAAGAAGTTCGAATCCCACTGGTGACGAAGCAACTATCACTCGTAATTCCGCTTGGGTGTAAGTTATTCCCAAGGTATACTGAATTGGATGTTACACCATATTTGTAGCTTAGTATTTGTGAGTATACAAAATGTCACAGTGTATGTGATATATATATATATATATATATATATAAATTGATTTCATCCTAATAAAATCTTGCCATAAAGACTAAATCATCACTACAATATCAGACTGTTGCTCCACCTGTTGCGCCTTTGAAAGGACGGATTTGTTGGGGAGGGGAAGATATATATATATATATATATATATATATATATATATATATATATATATATATATATATATATATATATATATGATTATTATCACTTTTGTACGTGATTCATTTATCACACATTACCACAGGTGAAAAATAAGAAACGGGGTGTAGGTCCTGACCGGTTTCACGACTTTATTTCCAAGCCATTGACGAAGGACTGATACAGAGTGTGAGAAGTCACAGATATATATACTACAAGAACAGTACTGACGAACATACAAAACCGTTAGAGCTCCATCTCCCACCTCAGGCCGGTGTCGAGTAGGAGTGGCCTTAAAACTCATTTTGGCTAAAAATCACCAATAGACTCTCGGGGACATTGCTGATAAAACAGACCATACCCCACCTCAGATCCACACCTGACAGGTGTCATGGAGGCGGGAGTTTGGAAACTCATTAACACATTACTACCCTCGTACTGTGTTTACAAATATGATAATCCTATTTTCATACATCTCTACTGCCTACCTTAAAGTTTAAACAATTTACAAATTTCTTTTGATATTAAAGGATCAAGTTTATACATTCCTTGACTGATATTCATATTATAGTTTTGTAACTTTCTTTTATGAGCTAGATTCAATGATGTTCCTTTCCAGTGCATTATTAGAATATACAATCCTTTTGCCCCTTCCCAGTTGATAGCATGATTGTTCTCACTAACATGTACAAATATACCACTGTTCCCTTGTGCATATCTCACACATTTCTTATGTTGTTCAATTCTTTTTCAGTGCTTTCCCGGTTTTGGCCAATAAAAGTTGTCACAAGACTTCATACGGAATTTATATACACACCCTTTAATATTGTCTGGGGAGTTCTTGATAAGTACATTTCATTGTTATTGTTCTTAAATGCGACATTAACATAAAAAATTTAAGATGAGGATATCTTTCATACTATTATTATAAGGCCCAGAACAAGCAAATTTTTGTGTTGTAAAGGTTCTTTCTGGTTTTGATACATAGTCTTTTTGCTGCTTCAAATGCACCGTTTAATACACTATCAGGATATTTCAATTTTTGCCTGCATTCCTAAATCTTATCTATTTCATCATCAATATATTCAGGGCTACATACCTGTAATGCTCTTAAAACATAGATGAAAACACTGACTTTTAACCTTATTGCTTTGTCCAGAATAGAAATGCATAGGAAGAGAAATATTAGTGGGTTTTCTATACACACTATATTTAAACCACTACTATTTCTACGTATGAGGACATCAGAAACGGTAAGCACCCATCATTTTCCATTTCCATCGTGAATTTAATTGATGGTACTAATTGATTTAACTTAGCAAAAGCTTTTACATCTTGGTTCCTGGCCATACACAAATTATGTCGTCAACATACCTAAACCATGTTACATTACGTGGGATTATGTTGTTTAATATCTTCTTTTCAAAAATTCCATATATAAGTTATTAACACTGGGGATAGAGGTTTCCCATTGCCATACCAAAATTTTGTGAGTAAAATTTTACCATTAAATTCAAATTTACAATCTTTTACACATAATTTAATCAGTTCAATTAAAGTACTTTTAGAAAATGGGATATCCAGCTGTGTGTTCTCTAACAATTCAGATAAAAACTTCATCAGATCATCTATTGGCACCTTTGTGAATAGTGATACAACATCAAAACTTACAAGCCTGGATTCACTATTAATCTCTACACTATTTAGTTTATTTATCAGGTCCACATTATTCTTGATATTTTGCATTTGAGATGGTACCTACTAATGGGTTGAGAATATCTAAGTACTTCCTTTAGCTTGTATGATGCGGAATTTTTGAAAAGAAGATGTTAAACAACATAATCCCGTAATGTAACATGGTTTAGGGGTATGTTGACGACATAATTTGTGTATGGCCAGGGAACCAAGATGTAAAAACTTTTTGCTAAGTTAAATCAATTAGTACCATCAATTAAATTCACGATGGAAATGGAAAATGATGGGGAATTGCTTACCGACTGGATGTCTCATACAGAAATAGTAGTGGTTTAAATATAGTGTGTAGAAAACCCACTAATATTTCTTCTATGTGCATTTCTATTCTGGACAAAGCAATAAAGGTTAAAAGTCAGTGTTTTCATCTATGTTTTTAAGAGCATTACGGGTATGTAGCCCTGAATATATTGATGATAAATAGATAAGATTAGGAATGCAGGCAAAAATTGAAAATATCCTGATAGTGTATTAAACAGTGCATTTGAAGCGGCAAAAAGACCTTAATATCATCAAACCAGAAAGAACCTTACAACACAAAAAATTTGCTTGTTCTGCCTTATAATAATAGTATGAAAGATATCCTCATCTTCTTAAAATTTTGGTGTTAATGTCATTTAAGAACAATACAGCAATGAAAAATGTACTTATCAAGAACTCCCCAGACAATATTAAAGGGTGTGTATATAAAATTCCGTGTAAGTCTTGTGACAACTTTTATATTGGCCAAACTGGAAAGCACTGGAAAAAAGAATTGAACAACATAAGAAATGTGTGAGATATGCACACAGGAACAGTGGTATTTTGTACATGTTAGTGAGAACAATCATGCTATCAACTGGGAAGGGCAAAAGGATTGTATATTTAATAATGCACTGAAAGGAACATCATTGAATCTAGCTTCATAAAAGAAAGTTACAAACATAATATGAATATCAGTCAAGGAATGTATAAACTGATCCTTTAATATCAAAAAAGAAATTTGTAAATTGTTTAAACTTTAAGGTAGGCAGTAGATGTATGAAAATAGGATTATCATATTTGTAAACACAGTACGAGTGGGTAATGTTTAATGAGTTTCCAAACTCCGCCTCATGACACCTGTCAGGTGGATCTGAGGTGGGGTATGGTCTGTTTATCAGCAATGTCCCTGAGAGTCTATTGTGATTTTTAGCCAAATGAGTTTTAAAGGCCACCCTACCTCGACACCGGCCTTGAGTGGGGAGATGGAGCCTCTAACGGTTTTGTATGTTCGTCAGTACTGTTCTTGTAGTATATATATTTGTGACTTCTCACACTCTGTATCAGTCCTTCGTCAATGGCTTGGAAATAAAAGTCGAAACCGGTCAGGACCTACACCCGTTTCTTATTTTTCACCTATGTAATGTGTGATATATATATATATATATATATATATATATATATATATATATATATATATATATATAATTGTATATATATATATATATATATATATATATGAACTGACTTCACCCTAAGAAACTACTGCCATAAAGACAAAATCATCACCACAATAACAAACTGTTGCTCTACCTGTTGCGCCTTTGAAAGGACGGCTTGGGAGGAGGGAGGAGGGAGCATTCATACTGTAGGGAGAAGGCTGACGGGTAGGCCTAACGAAATCTAATTCCCCCTTTAGCGTGTCTCTCAATTCTATTAGGGAATTCTATCCAGTACGTCTTCGTCTCTTTGTATTTCGTTTGAACGTCCTTTTAATTCTTTTTGAAAAGAAATTGTTCACAAAACTGTTGTTCTGAATTGCAGATTGAAATCTTTATTCTGAATCGGCAAGTGGCATTCAGTCGACGATGGGTAATGGCAACACCTGAGACGCATTTTGAAAGGTCTCTTCGACAACACACTATAATGATGCTTTTCAGGCGGTCTCCACAGTATCACAATAGCCTGCTATATTTATAACGTCTTCTTTCAAAAGGTTTTCTGTCTAAAAAATATAAAAAAAAAGACTTCAAAGAAAGATCGCGTCTCCAGGGCGGGGTGAAAAAAACTATTCAATGCTATACGGCTGACTTTGTTGTTCGTATTGTTGTGACACTGCCTTTTCAAGACGGCCGCTATTTCTCAGAGCTCAAAAATACTACAGTAACGAGAATGATCCACTTATGGACGTCTAGAACGTCTAGATGTCGAAAACATGCCTTATACACCTTGGCCGTTTGCTGTTACTCGTATGGTTGAGAATATGCTCTTATGCAGAACTAGATCAAATATCTGCTATGGGTCATTACGCTTATGGATATTTATAGTATATCATCACGACGTTTTCGTGTTACAGATGTTAAAAACGTGACATTCAAGCCTTCATCGTTTACTAAAGAATTCGAGAATATTGTCCTCCTCCGGGTGCTGAAAACACAGTTATCCTCAAAATTCATCGCATTTAGAAATGTTAAGAATATGCCCTTTAGAACTTTAGTGTCGTTAAGAATGTACCATCCAAAGAGGGCCTCTGTTTCTCAACAATCCAGAATACGTCCTTGAGAGGATCAGCTGCTGTTGGTGTTAAGAATGTGCCCTTCCAGGAATCCTCTCTCTCTCTCTCTCTCTCTCTCTCTCTCTGTCGCGATGATTGCCAGCGTTTTCACAGAAGAACAGAGAAGATAAAAATAATAATGTTCTAACGTTCCTTGGTGTGACGGTTACCAAGGAAACCTCTCCTTTTTCCCACCAGCAATCCTACCTCTCTCTCTCTCTCTCTCTCTCTTCTTTTATGATCGGAAAGTTTCATAGTTCTTTCAACACAAGTTCCAAATAGCCCTCTCTTTATATATACTGTATATATAATATATATAATTATATATATATATATATATATATATATATATATATATATATATATATATATATTTATTTATATATATATATATATCAATATCAGGCTACACACGAAAATGACAGTAAAATAATTAACAAATAAACTATATATATATATATAATATATATATATATACATTGTTATATATATATATATATATATATATATATATATATATATATATATATATATATATATAAACTAAATTAATATCAGGCTACACAAAACAATTATAGTAAAAATATTAGCAAATAATAAAATAATATTACACTTTCAATACACATAAATACATTGAAGGCAAACCTAAACAAACAACAAATTTCGTAACCGGGACAAGATACTCTAGGCTTTGCAGGACTTATCGCGACCCATTTCGTCATATAAACGTATATTATATACCTCTTAAAAGTTCCTCATCTGAAAAAAATCAAGATATCGAATCATCACAGTTTTTTTTTTAGGGGGGGGGTTCTTCTTTGCCTCGTTGTAATCCCTTACCGTTCAGCCCAGTCTCGTTCAGGCAACCCTGGCTGGAACAGAGGTCCTTCTTCAAATATACTCCTTCAAATATATATATATATATATATATATATATATATATATATATATATATATATATTTAAAGGACCTTGGCTGCAGCCATGTCTATCTAGTCATTAAAGTAGTTAACTATGAAAATTAATACTAAAATGAAGGTAGGCCCCAGAGTGTTCATGGTGATTTATCTACTTCAAGGCAAATCGCGTAAATTTTGCGATTTATTCGTTGACCGACTGACTGATTTCGGAGATCAAGCTGGCGTCACGACGTTACGTAAACTGACCCAGGGATTCTTCCGCTAACGAAAACAGTCTGTATTTCACAAAAGGTCACGCTCATCCGATGCTATGAATATTTTAGCCCTGGGAAGGATTGATGGTGCCTCGGCAATGTAGAGGAAATTCGAGTTGATTTTTCGTTTATTTCGAGGCCGGAACTCAGGTGCGCACAAAAAAGCATACAAGATAACCCATGTTTGTAAAATGCAAGGTTTAGGTTTCCGGTATGAATCTACTTGTGTGTGAATGGTGTTGTTCCAGATTTGCACAGCAGTTTCTCTTAAGGCTGTGGCCAAACGGGGAATGCAACCAGGTGTCTGCAGCTTGCCCAGGTCCGAAGTAAAGTAGAGCAGAGAGAAGAAAGTTGGGGATTATCCACATCTGAAGGGATGAAAAGGTTACGTCAGGAAACACAGAGGCAGACGAGAATCCCAAACTTTAGCAGACGAGGGAAATAAACAACGGTTAAGCCGTGTAACCTTAGGAGAATTACCGATTTACACAGATTAAAATTTAATGTGGGATGAGCTGGCTTGAAAGGTGTTACGAGACTGGCTAATCAAAAAATAAATTTTCCCATTGAGGTTAAATGAACAGTGACCAAATTGGCAACTGTAGAAGAGAAGTTGAGAGATCACCTTGTAATGTAAAAAAAACTGGATCGAGAAATAAGATGAGAATAGGATTACCAATTCAGTAAACTGCCTTTGATTCAGTCCTGTCGAGGCGGGAACCATACTATAAAGCATTTCATATGAGACAGCAATACTCCAAAAAGGGATAACAAGCCAACATAAGCTTCAGTGACTGGGATGAAGGAACTTACAGCATCTAAACAACACTGTACACACAATATTCTAGAAGCATATTCAGCAAACTGAAGAATTTGATGCCTTCAATACTAGTCCACTGACAAGTTCCTGTTAAGAGTTTGCGATATAAATCTCTTCGTTATAAGTTTTCATTGGCTCAGATTTACAAACAACATGAAGTGTTTGTAGAATTTCGCCATGTAAGAAATATTTGGCGCATTACTGTTTTTTCTCACAAATACCGCCCTAACACAGAATCGAACTCGGATATGCATATATACTGAGCTATATTGTACTGTATCGTATACTGAGTTTTGAATTAAATTCAGTCGGACTGGTTTTACACCAAAATGAATTCTAGTCGAACAGATGTCCTGTGAATAGGGCTGATGATTGCTAACCTATTCTAACCTATTTATGGGCACCAGAATCCTGAATTACCTACCATGAGAACCACAAAGAAGACTTACCTCAATTAAAAACCACATGATATCACGAACTAATGCTTTTTTGTTGAGTAGCTATCAAGAGAATCATACAAATCAAAGTAGACATCACCAAACCTAATCTAAAGCCACCAAAAAAAAAAGACCTAACCTAACCTAACCCAAAGTGAAATCAACACCTAAAATTTGATTTCTTTGCGGTGTAGCTATTATGAGCATCACTAAAAATAGTAGAGAACACTTAACAAAGTAATTCAGTGTCTCTTGACATCCTAAATTTCATTCTTAGAGGGCGTTACTTTTATAACAAACTGAACAAAGAAGACACAACAACCAAAATTAATATCACCTAACAGCCTAACTTGATTTATTTTGTAGCGTTCCTATACTGAGAATCAATACTGTCGTAACACATGGTGCAGCAGGAATCGGGTTTTAATGATAATTGGACCTAACAGGAGATTCTGACCCCGGCGTTTCCCACCTGCTCTTGACCTTTCCGGGTCTCTTTAAGGACGAGGCGATAGGAATACATAATTCAACTTGATTGCAAATGCTGCTTTATTCGAGATACAAGAGGAGTTTATTTATAACATTTTACTTGTTTTTATATATACTGTTTTCATTATTCAAAGATCTGTTTAACCAAACCTTAAATTGAATAGGTAAAAAACCCTGTGTTACATGTATTGCATTTTGTAAGAGAATTTCGCTGTTTTTCCTGCATATCGACAGAAGAGATTTCATGAACTAAAATAAATATAACTAAGCAAAAATAAGAAAGTCAAGGAAAATATGATGGCCAGTCTCACGACTTTATGTAAACGAAGAAGAGTGTGGGATCAGATAAGGAAGTGGACGTGCATCAAGTTTTTGTTATGAAACAATTTTGTGAGAAGTTTGAAAGTAAAGAGAAAAAGCTGTATGAGACATATTTTTACCGAAAAAGCTTTTGATGAAATCGATAGGGGAAAAGTGAAAGGTAATGAGAATGTATGGTTAAAGATAAAAAATTTATTGACAGCAATTTAAGGGTTTTGTTTAAAATGAAAATGAAGCATTTTTTTCGAATTGTATGTGGAAGAGTGACTGGTTTGGGGTTAAAGTGAGTCTGAGACAAGATGTGTTATGACCTCGTAGGTGTTCAGTATCCTTATGAATGGAGATATGTGAAAAGTCCGAGACAGGACTTCTGACGTAGATACAAAGTTCTGGAATAAGAAATGAGTTATGAATGGAGTGTGGAATGGCTGACACTTGCCGATGATTAGGTGCTGTTTGTGGACAGTGAAGAGAAACTGCTAAAACTTTAAAGAGTTTAAAAAGATGTAAATTTAGAGATTTGTGAGTAAATGCAAGCAAGAATTTGGAATATGTGAATAAATGGCGGATGTAGACAGTTGGAGAAATAAATGTTGAAATAATCCTGATGGAAGAATAAGAGAAGGATTTTTTACTAGCATTTAGATTGAATATAAAAGATGATGGTAGGAATACAAAAACTGAAAGGACAGAATATCTGGAAGCAAAAGAATGATAGAATATGTGCAAAACATTATTTATCGTTAAAACTTCTGGCTGTTGAAAGCCAATGAAACATAAAGGGGCATTCTCTCTCTCCATACCTGTTTAACACGTACACAGATGCCCTGAATGTCAAATTGAACTACTCCCAATCAGATGCACTATCAATGAAACAACAATAAAAATGTTACGCCGACGATGATGGTTCTGATCATGGAGCAAGGTCTCAGCGACTCATCGACACCTGCCGCCATAGTAGAAATTTAGAAGTGTTATACAACGAAACCAAGACTCCAGTGTATGTTGCTGCTCCTGAGATCGGGTTTAAGATATTGCAGAACTGCAAATTTTTCTCGGAAATCATCGTCAATGCAAAATAAGGTGAAATACTTTGTCACGGAAGTTACCCAAAAGATCCGGCAGACATAGAACAGAGAAACAAACTATGTACAACTGGCAACATGACTAAGGCAGTTTGCCTTTACACAGAGACACATATTGATTTTAGCAGTATGGGCAGTTCCTTTGGTTGAACTATACCAGAGACCATGAGACGTAACACTGTTGGTCAGTGCTAATGAAACTGAGAATATCACAAACACTCCTCGCTATCACTAGCCACGCAGATGTTCATATAAAACCGCCTGGATAATTTGAAAATCATTGTGAGGAGAACTGTCCAGTCTGATCATATACTGGAGAAACAGCAGCAATTGGCTCATACAGTTTCCAGAGCATGCCCCAGGCAAGAAGAAGATCTAAGTTGTGGGAAATGGGACAGTGAGGCTTTTTCCTTAAATGACTTATCCAGTAGCTATTTTTGGCAATTGTGAAGTGTCATCTCCAGAACCTGAATTATTATTATTGTTGAATGTTGTTTCTAAGAAGGGGTTAAGGAATGTGATAAAGTCGTCCTTACCACACTGAGGGAATAATACAAAAGAGATAAAATTTTCACTCTCAATTTAAAATGGGACCTGAAGGAGAAACCACCTAACGTCCTTAGCTGGAAATTAATCGTTTGAATCCGGAGAATTGTTATAGATGGAGAAAATATATTTTTTAATAATAGGACATAGAACGGTCAGAATGGGACCAAAGTAGAATTCTACTTTAAACCCTCAAAGAAGTAATACGGAAATGACTGATTATTAATTTTATATCTCATGATTATCTAATTGTGTGTAAAGAAAGTAAACCTTGTAAATTCCAACATTTTCTAATGGTGACAAAGATTATTATTATTATTGTACTGAAAAAGAAAGGAACAAGAAGAGGCTTTAAAGATAAGCATGGTCACTGGAAGACAGTTAGCAGAAAACAAGTATTTAACTGCCCCACTGTTGTTGAGAATCCTTCACTTATCGACACGTTTTTAACCTAACCAGGCATTAATGCGCTTTCTTCCCGAGGTTGACACAAACTTATTGATTTCAACTGGGAGCATTTGCAGCGGTCTAGTAACTATAATCCTCTCCGGAAGACTCTACACACTGCACAGCCTTCATTTGACGGGACGAAGAACACTTTCTGTGTCCTTTAGAGAGAGAGAAGAGTAGAGATCGAGAGAGAGAGAGAGAGATCAACAAATCCAGAAAGAAGATTATAATATCATCGCAGTCTACCTCTAGACGCAGAGACCTCTTCCCAGAATGATATCTGAGGAAGGGTCTGATAAACATCAGAGGAGAGAGAGAGTCAATCCGAGAATCATTTAGAGGGATAATGCCATCCCAAAAAAATTGAGATAACAATTCATCAAGCGAGACTTTCTTTATTAGAGAGAGATTTTTTCATACCTTCAAATTTGTAAGAGTTTTCGCATTTAACAGGATATCATAAATTGTACTACGGATTTTCCAGTTTGGACTGAGAGAGATATTTATTTTACTATGTTTTCCAAGGTATGCAATTTGCCATAATGAGAAACGTGCTTCATAATAACTGGATTTAAATATATATTTATACGATCGTTGTGAGAGTACTTAATTAGGCATTTGCAACATTTTAAGGTATTTGAAGAGCTGAATTACTGTCGTTCCCCTGACCACGACACAAGGTTCCTAAAAGAAAATGTTGGATAAACCTGGATGAAAAACATAACGAGATGAGAGAAAAGAAATATTAATTTTTTTTAGGTTTTAATTAATCCTTGAGAAATCCCAGGAAGGAAATTAAAATTGACATCAGGGAGCACCGTGACAAGGTGTAAAAGCAAATAGGTTAGTACAACTTACAAGAGTGAAAATGCTGTTGGAGGTTTTAACTTCTGGCTTTATCCTTAAACATATCTTAATTCATTTTACTGGAAAGAAGAAGTTCAGTGTACTATTTTTTACGAATTCGAGCACTGTGAGTTTATTGATTTACTCTCTGTAAATATCCAGCAAGTTTTGCTGGACTTTTTATTTTTTTAACTAGTTTGTTTATCCCTTTATAGGAACATTTAGTGCGTAATAGAGTTTAACTTAGTAGTCAGTTTTGAGGTTTTTGCTTTGTACAGATATAAGTATTTTAATGGTGTTTCTATTTTGTTTAGAAAATTTTTTGTGTATTGTATTGATTTAACTTAGATATTGTAATTATTATTGTGGTTATAATGGCTGAATATAAGTAATTGGTCAGCGAAGATTGTTAGGAAAGCATGAATAGATTGTACAAAACTGTCAGTCCCAAACCCTTAGTTATCAGTTGGCTATAATCAACTGAGCGAGGTAGATACTGGGAATACTGGAATAATTATGACTTGGATTCTAAAAATACAACTCAAAAATTATCAGCAGAATTTAGAGAAGAGGATTTGGAAGCTGAGCTATCAGCGGTTTCCGCCCTAGACATGATAAAATTATGTTTACTCCTCTGTTGGATAAGTATAATGCTGGTAAGCCCTCCACTTTCATTAACTACTTGATATTGCTAGAGTCTTTGAGGCAACCCACTGCTATCTCTGCCAAAATTTAAAGTTATGGTGAGTGGATTTTGAGATTCATTAGAGAATTTGGAAACTCAGCGACCCAGAGTTTTAATTATCCAGACAATGACTTGTTTACTTTTGAAGCAACAAGTTGAAGGTAGGGCTAAATGTTTATTTGTCTATTGGAGCATACAAACAAAGTTATAACGATGCCAAAGCACTTACTGATATTTGCCTCAAACTGAATTATAAAGTCTGCTGTAATTAAAATTGACGCTAAATCTCAAAGAAGGAGAAGTGGCCCATTCAGAACTTAGAAATGCGTTGTCGAAAGATTTCAAATTATTTGCATATTGACTATGAGGTTGTTAGATCTCTCTTTGGTCTGCAAATCTCTGATAGATTTAGTCTCACCTGGTTCTCAAGAAAATAAGGATATTTCATCACCTTAAATGACAAATCGTAGATAGTTTTTCTTTTACAGCATGAAAGATGATAAAGGGTCAGACGAAAAGGTAAATTGTCTGTCAGGGATAAAGTTGTAGCTCATTTGCCATTTAAAAAGACTGCAGTAATTCATTTTCAAAACTAAGACTGTCTCTGCCAACAAATTTTTGTTCTAAGGCCGGTAAAAATAAACGATCATTTAAATTAAGCAAGTGTACATTATATGCTGTACTTCTGCTAAAATTTATTTATTAAAAAAAGGTTTTAAAGTAATTTAATCATTTCACTGAACAGATTTTTTTGATTTCGAAGACCCCCATTGTTCTGAAATATCACATGGAGTACCTTTGCTGCTCTTAGTCCTCAGTTGTTCTAATAGTAAAAGAGTCTTCCATGAAGCATTCTGTGGGATAGCAAGACTTTGCCAAATGTTACCAGATTTTGGCTACAGTTCTACTGGCACATTTTGTATAAATTCAAAATAGGCTTGGGTCTTAACTTTCTAGGGTCACAAAATCTGAGTTATATCCTAGCATTTTAGCATCTTTTAATTTTTTTTAACTACCATTAACATTTACTGTGAAAGGGGTTTAATTTTGATTTCTAATTCTACTAGTCTTGTTGAAGTTCCTATACAGTCTGAATGAAATCTTTTGCCTTTCTGCTCTAGTTGATACTTCTATAAAACCTGCAATTAAGTACTACCTTGTTAGACAGGTAGTTAGTTAATGCAGACTAAAATTTTTGTCTTAATGCTGACAAGCTTCCTTATCAGCCCAACTCGCAAACTTGGCCCATTGACAACGTTCAGCCTTTTGTTAGATCCTCAGACATTTTTTGCGGATTTCACTAGTCTCCTGGGAAGCGATAGTGTAGATCGCCTTTAGTCTCGTCCTCTGGGAACAGTTGATCGGAAAATGCTTATGGGGAATCTTGATAGGTTCTAATTAATCTTACTTTAATTAATGAAGTTTAGCACTCGAAACCACTGAGGGGCGAAAATTCTAATTGCTGAAAAAGGTACATATTGTTTTAATCCCTTGCCATTCTTATTTTCTAGCTACTAGTATATCATGAATGATGAATTTAAAACGAGCTCAGAGCATGAATTTGAATAATTATTCTTCTTCTTTTTTCAGATAGATGGACTATATTGATAGGAACACCAGGCCAGAAGCAACTGGGACCTGAGGTCGTCCAGCGCTGAAGAGGAAATGACAGTGAACTATGACAGAAAGGTGTAGCAGGATGAATCTAATCAGCAGTTGTACCATGAATCAAATGTTGCACACGAGAAGTGATGGAAAATAAAGATAAAAGAAATGGAATGGGAACGGAGGTAAAGTAAACGAATGAAATGGGTTACTTAAAAGACTATTGTTCAACTCTTAATTTGAAAATCCTGTAAGAAGGAGCAGTTGGTGGAGACTGACATAAAACCAATCAAATACTAATTCCTAAACCAAAATTTGTCTTGACAGAGGAATGGCCTGAATAATGGGGTCGGAAACCAATGGTTCGTACCTCACGGACAGAGGTAAAAAGCTGAATGCTATTATTATTTGATTATTTGCTTGAACTTTAAGAAACTTCTCTCTCACATAATCTGCTGTATGTAGTTGGGCATCCATTCCTTTTGTCCATCAGAATATTAGGTTTGAAAGAATTCTTTGATCCTTTACCGAAAGCTTGAACTACTTGGCTTTACATCACATCTGATCAGTCTAGTTTGATCTTTTTTGGTTTACGAATGTCAGCCAGGTGTTTACACCCCTTGCTATAAAAATGTCTAAAAGCTGTATCATTCTATAATTAGGTCAGCATATGGTTTGGTCCATTCTCTTCTTTTAACTCTCCAGTCTCTTCAAGAATTCTCTCTCTAGAAACTTATATATGCCTTAATATATATGGATATATATATATATATATATATACCTGAGGTATATATATATATATACATATATATATACATATAAACTCAGCTGTGGCATATATACATATGATATTGATCTGCAGTCTGATATAGATATATATATATATATACTATATATCATATAAATATATTATATGAATAAATTCACTCATTATATTTTCATTAGGCCAAGTGACTCTCACCAGAAACATGTACAGTGTAATCTGTTGCTCCATTGCCTCCCAGTTTGATATATTTGGCTCAACTTGTCCTTTATTTAACCTAGTAACGTTTATATGCATACCAACTACAGTGTAACTAATTAGGTGTTTACGTCAACAGAAGCATAATGAGGTTGAACGGAACAAGCACAAAGTGTTCGGGTCCGCTTGGGAACCGAATTACATAACTTTTGCCGGGGCATTAATAATGTTAATAAAAATATTCCCTTCTGAAACCACTACCCGCTAAGTGGTGAAAGGTCTATAATGAAAGAAAATAACATTCATTGAAAAATAGTAATAACTGAAAGGACAACTCCCTCCACCACCGCCCCCCCATCTGGCGTCAATAACCTAGATGTATTAACGCCAGTTATAATAGTCATAAATCATAAATCAATCAATCAATCAAACGCCAACCCCCTTGGGCTCTCTGTGGTTGAGTGGATACAGCGTCAGCCAGGTGTCTCTCTGGCCAAGTGTTCAGATCTCTAAAAAGGAAGTTTGTCCTTTCATCTAATTCCAGGAGATAATGTCTGATTGTAATAAATAATTAATGATAATAATAAGAGGAGGAGCCTTCCCTAAGTTTTGACAACCATTCAGAAATCGACAAAATTTCTGTACGCCCGCTTGGAAGGATAAATATGGCCCCGGCTTCATTCGCGTTTTGAAAAATGGTAGAAAGCTCTACCGAAACGTCAAGGAACAAATGAGCTTTGGACAGCTGCTGTATAATTTACCTGCTGTCATGAAGAAACTCACTCGAGAGATCGAGAAACTATAATTAAACTAAACGGCATCCAGACGGCCATTCTGTTCATTGAATAATAATAATATTATTATTATAATTCCACGTGTTTTTCCCCTCTCCTACAGAGGTTTAACTGAAGGCATTATATACACTTTTTGATGGTAAAAAATGTTATTCCAAAGGTTTTGTCTGCAGTAAAGGACTATTATTATAGGTCTTCGCGTCCACCTGCCCAGGTGCTCACCCAAATGCATAAGGTAATCGGAAGAGCAAATTACAAAAATGATAAAATTTCCTTATTATATTATGCACAGCCATTTAATACGAAAACGTGAAATACATATGATCCTTCCCTTCTTTTTCGAAATGAGGACCCACTGAACCTAGAAGAATACTTTAATTATTAATTTTTCATTGGTAAGAAATGTTGAGGCAACTCTCCAGGAGAAAATTATTATTAACTAGACCATAATTTAAACAATTTGCATTGGATTAAAACTGGGAGGGTCGGTGAAGAACCACCATGCCGCATTCCGCACACATATGTTGATTATGAGACCTTTTATGATTAAACTAGAGAAAGAAATGTAACTCTGGTTTTTCACTATGACGAGATATTTCTTTGGAAGAAAATAGCACATAAACTTGTAGGTGTTCCTTTCTATAATAAAATACTAACAAATACGAAAACACATGGTAAAAAAATCTTGTGAATATATACATACATATACTGTACACACATATATATATATATTTTTATATGATCCTATATATATATATATATATGTGTGTGTGTGTATAAGTATAAATACAAATATAAATGCATATATATATGTATGCATGTAGGCATGTATAGACAGTATATCCGGACATAGGCATGAGTCTAGCAACCCCATCCCAAAAACAAAAGAATGCTTCAAAGCTTGCAGCAGACACAAACTTCTAGGAGCCTCATGCAAACTTCAATAAGTCACAATGGGGCTCGAGAAGGAAGCCAAAAGAATGAACGAGTTACAAAAAAATAATAATAATAATAATAAAGACGGCAATCTAATACCGACTCCATTTCCCTCGTTTTTCGCAGGAGACTCCAGGTTCATCAGCGGCCTCTTCGCCGAGTCCTCGTCGAAAGCGCCCACCCTACAGCCACATCATGCTGAGCGATCGAAAGCCGTCGGCTGGGAACCTGCTCGCTACGACTTTCGGGATTACCGACAGGGATTCGGCCACCAAATCCCTTCCTCTCATACACGAAAAGGAAAAGGTGAGTGACATTCGTACAAGGAACGAAGAGATGTGTACGTTCTTATTTTATGAATTTTTTTAAGCGTGGTGAATAGAAAGGACAAAATCGCATCTTGACTCATCATCCCCAAAATAGGTGATCATGAGAGATGAAGATAATAACCAAGACACACACACACACACACACACACACACACACATTTATATAATGATATATGTATAATATACTTACAATAGTTTAAACATTAGCTAGACATTTGTAAACTTTATGTTAATAAGAACACACACACATACATACATACATCACTAATTTGACTTGCAGAACATTGACAAATTATATTTGTGTGTGTGTGTGTGAGAAAAGAGAGAGAGAGAATATATATAAACATTATATATATATGAATTTATATATATATATATATATATATATATATATTGTATATATATATATATATATATATAGATTATATATATGTATAACCATATAACTAACATGCATAAAAAATTTGTATTTGTTTATAAGTAGCATGGTCACTGCAAAAAAATGAGGTAAAAAGTCATAATAAATTCTGACAATGGTTATTTTCACCGAGGGCCCCACAACCCATCCTCCCCCACCCCTTCCCACCACTATTCTCCGGTTCTGGTGATTAATACGGCGGCATCTGCTCTCCTTCCTAACCTAATTTTTTCCCAGTCACGAAGGAGCATTCCCATCGCAAAGGGTCTAGTAACTCAGGACTGAGCCCTGTTCTTGATATAAGAATACACATTGCACAGCATAGATCCCATTTAACGTGACTTAGAACACTTTCACATGTCCTTTGAAGTGACGAAGAGTTTATCGCCATGTAATACTAGGTTTAACCTAACCAGGAAGAAGCTTAATCTTCATAATAATAAATTATTATTATCACCTTCCCAGAATGATTGATATGTTATTTTTAAACCTACAACAATTTTATGTCAATCGAAATCATTTAGAGGATAATAATAATAAAATAAAATTGCCTTCCAATAATCAGCGCTTTACTTATCATTATTAAGTTTTATTTTTTCATACCTTTTTCAAATTTGTAACAATTTGTCGAATTTTCTTGGGATATCATAAATTGTACTACGTAAATAATAGTTTGGACTGTGGATATATTTATTTTAAACAAGTTTTAAAAGGTATGCAACATGCAATTTTATGTTAAACGTGCTTTTCATAATAACTGATTTAAATATCGCTTTATCCGATCGCTGTGTAGTATATATGGCATTTGCAACATTTCGGTATTTGGAAGAGGCTGAATACTGCGGGTTCCGCTACTTCACGATGGTCAAACTTGTGTATTAGCTGCCGCTTCAGCACCTGGATGAATTCATAGATACTCAGCAAATCAATAAATTACTAATAATAATTACATTTTAATTATCCTTACAGAATAATTGTAATAAAATTCAGCTAATAATTATTATTAATAAAAGGATGGCTGTATTATGCCTGTTATATCTTAATATGTCCAGATTCTATCGTCCTATGAATTCGATCAGAGTGAGGCTCAGGACTCCATCAGGTAAAAGAACGATATTCATGTTGGACACAGGATAGTAGATCGAATATGGGAAGTCTTTTGGCTTAAAATTATCCAGTCAGGAAATCGTTAATCTGGGTTCAGGGTTCTATATTAGTACAACGTTGACATCAAATTCTTGTAAATGAGCTCAATTATATCATCCTAATGGAAAAATATGCAGGAGGTCTGAAGAAACGAGTGTGCTCGGGTTGGTATTTATGGGGGTCTTGATCGGTGCTGAATTATGATTGACTGCCCGCATGTACCCTCAGGAGCCTTTTTGCCAGGCCTGTTTTCGTCGCGAGCGCGTTGTAGTGCTGGGGATGAAGAAAGAATTTCGATCCTCCGATGTCGGTTCTTGATTCGCTCGTACGCTATGGGGATCGCTCAATTATGTTCCCTGGCTGCCGGGAGGAGAAAGGTTTCTTGCGTAATGTTGAGTGTTGGTTTCTCCTTCCCAATGTGCAATGCTTCCAAGAGGCGAGGCGGTGTGGTCGGTAGTTTGGTCAATTATTTCGATGTTCTGATTATGTCTTTTCTTGCTATTCTGGTTATGGACGGTCCTGCATGATTAAAGATAGCCCCCTCTGGGTGGCAGGAAACTCTCTTGGAGAAACGCATGGTATTCGCACCGATGTAAGAACCGAGGCATCCTCGGACGCAAGCATGAGTACCGCATACCACGTTGGTTTCTCTCAAGGGGTCCTGCTGAGGGGCTGGGTTGTTACGCATAACCAGGCTGTCATTTTCTACTCTTATAATAAATAACCAGATGTATATTCTTGTTGGAGTCAACGGGCTGACATTATTTTCGATGATGTTTTGAGGGTGCATTCGTCTTCTTTATATTTATGATGAAATTGTCCTTTTGAAGAGCTCTATGCGTTCAGGGCATCGGGGCGAGGTTCTGACGGTGCCATCTATCGATGTTCGCCTTGATGAATTCTTTATATATTGTTATTATTATTATTATTATTATTATTATTGTGTGTGTATTATTTATTTGTTATTGTTATTTGTTGTTGTTTGTACGTACTACCAAAAATGACAGTAATATGAAAGATGGTCAAGATAAACCTCCGACTCTAGGACGTTACGTCCATTACAAACCAGATCCTTCACATTCTGCATATTTACATCGGAGCCAGCGAGGATGGGCTGGACAGGAATGAATCTAAAATGGATTCCATTAGCTAGATCATTCGTTGTACACACAGAAAAGTATATAAATACATTTTATATCATTATCCATCATTGTAAAAAAAAACTTATTTTATGCTTTCTGTGCTCTTTCATCTGTATTCAAATTCGGACTGGGCTGCTTATGGGCATTGGTTTGCAAATCCAGCAGGTCTTTAATTATAGTGAAGTGTACCCAAAGTTGTTAGCGCTGTTCTATGACGTTTTAGATTAAGAGAATCATTTTCCCTCGAATAAAAACAGTCCACCTGACACTCTAGAGACTCTATCAGTCTAAAAGTGATTCTAGAAGTCTAGAAGTTTCTTTTCTAGAAGTCTATAAGTATCTTTTCTAGAAGTTTTTATTCTTAAAGTCTAGAAGTTTCTTTTCTAGGAGTCTAGAAGCGTATTTTCTTAGTCTAGAAGTTTCTTTTCTAGAAGTCTAGAAGCTTATTTTCTTAGTCCAGAAGTTTCTTTTCTAGAAGTGTAGAAGTTTCTTGTTTAGTCTAGAAGTTTCTTTTCTAGAAGTCTACAGGTTTTTTTTCTTAGTCTATAAGTTTCTTTTACAAAGTTTAGAAGTTTCTTTTCTACAAGTCTAGAAATGATTCTATCTCCTCCCTCGGGGTCAGATCCCATTCCGTGCCCCTTGTAACTAAAATCTAGTCTCAAGATCAGTGAAGTTTAACAATGTCGAGTCTGATCAGTCACAGAGTGGGTGACCACCTGAGAGTCCCAGGACACTGGTATGAGTCGTGCAGTCTCATCCCGAAAACTGTTAGTCAACAGACTTGGGAGCCTTATGTAAGCGGCAGTGGGTTACAATGAGGCCCAAGAACATAACTGATTGGGCGATTTTGAGAGCATGATTCAGCAGTTCTTATTACAATTATGTTTTTATAATTCATATTTTCCATTGCGTAAAACTGGCATCGATATCAGACGGCGAACAAAAGGATTCCTCTTCACGTAATTGAAACTAATATTAGATGTGAATTTTTTTCTATATGAAAGTAAGACTGGCATTATGTCAAATCGAAATGAATGTTCCCATGATAGCCAATTAAGTGAACTGATAAATATAGATCAGCGCTGACTGCATTCAGACTATTACCAGAATACCACTATATTCACCACTATAATTAGTGCAGTAATTGAATGGAAGATGTGAATTTAAGAGATTTTCACACTTATGACCATCTAGTATAAGGGTGAGTTTTGCTGGACGGTTCTCGAACTGTCCTACAAGTAAACAGAAACCTGAGACACTGAGTAGTTATAAGAATGCCTGCTTGTGACAGGTTTGAATAGGGCAAAGTTTTGCTCGAATAGTTCCACAGCAAAACAATATGATCTCTCTCTCTCTCTCTCTCTCTCTCTCTCTCTCTCTCTCTCTCTCTCTCTCTCTATATATATATATATATATATATATGTGTGTGTGTGTGTGTGTGTGTGTGCGTGTGTGTATGTGTGTATGTATGTATATATATATATATATATATATATATATATATATATATACATAGATATAAATATATATATAATACATACATACATACATATACATACATATATATACATATATATACACACACACACACACACATATATATATATATATATATATATATATATATATATATATATATATATATATATATATATATATATATATATATATTGTTGATTCATCCTTTCAGCTTTGCTAACCATTTTTTTACACCTGCCTTTTTCTATTTCGATATTTCTGATATCTTTCAACACTTCTTAATAAACATATAAACTACACCATAATCTCGGCAATTTCCGACTATTTTCATAAGTGATACTAAGAAAATACTGTGATCTAAGTCCAAAAGAAAAGAAAACATGGAAAAGTAAAAAGAAGTCTACCGCTGCGGGGTGTCAGAGATTTCAGAAAGAAAGGGCGTGTTTTATCCAAAAGGAAAGAAGTATATGCAAATAGTAATACAAATATTATAGGATGGGTGAAAGTCGACGCGTTGCTTTTGAATCCTTTGTAATATTTATGAAACCAGTATCAGTAATCATACAGTAATTTTAACGTAACTCTTGAAAGGCGCCACCCTCAGGTGTCACCTTTTTATTAATAAGCAGTTTTTTTTCAGGTTATTTTTCTAACAATTTTTACCCAGCCCTTTCCACCTTCCAGCTTTACTATCTTCCCCATCACCATAGATTTCTTGTCCTAATTCTTAGCAATCGAAGGTTTCAAAGATGAGGATGTCATGCCACTGCAAAACCCCGATCCCCTATCAAAGATGAGTATCAAAGATAAGTTAATCTTTAATTGCATAACGACTTAAGATTGAAGTCCTATTATAGCTCATGAATCACTGTCGCAACTTTAATCATCAGTAAGAAACGTGAAATGTGAGTTTGACGTGATGTCCATCATTCTCTCGCTGTCAAAAAAGAAAAAGTCAGAAAATAAATTCTAAAAAAAGGGAGATTATGACTGGCCCCGTCCGTCAACGTAACCGATGAGTGGAACTTTTCCACCGTGATTCTTAAAGTTGGAGTATTCATCAAAGTTCCGCTTTTCATTTTTTCTCTTTTTTTTTTTTTTACTTTTTTTTTGTTGTTGTCCTGGCCGATATGAGGCTACTCTTCTCATCAGAGGGAGGGCTATTGATTGCACGATGCTATTTTTAAGACAAAGAGCTGATTAATTTTCAGCCATTGTGTCGGGGGCCGTATTAGTTTTGCCTGATAGGGTTCCCTCAATATTGGACAGATCAGCTATCGTTCGTGTTTTTAGTCGCGAGATTTTCTTACTATTATTATTGTCATTATTATTATTACTATTTGGTCACAATTCTAGGCTTCCATTGGACTGGCAGAAGGTTTTGTTTCCACATAAAAAGTGATAGTTAGGACGAAGTAAAATAAAGGAAATTACACAACTACGGATGAGTCCATCTTGAATTTCAGTCTCTACCCTGCATTTTTGGATAATTATGTTTCTTCGCCTGTAAATCTTTCCTCATTTTCCAAGAAATAGTGGAGATGGAATTTTTTTTCTAACATTTAGGAAACACTACTAAAATATAAATATAAATCTACGAGTATTTTCCGCTAATTCTCTCTGTCCGTTTCTCGATCTTTGAAAGAGTACTCTCTCTCTCTCTCTCTCTCTCTCTCTCTCTCTCTCTCTCTCTCTCTCTCTCTCTTGCAATCGGTTCTGTTGAAAACCCACGTCGTCTTTCTCGGCTGTGCCTGAATACATAACAGCCCCTAAAGGAAAGCCAATAATGTTTCATTTTCCACGACACTGCGTGGACGCGTTTATCCAAGTTCGTGTCTAAAATACGGAAATTATTACGCATGCTTTCTAGCTGTCGGTTTCTCAGGTTTCTTTATGACCCACAGCAGCACGTAACAGCTTCCACAAACCAGATGCAGCTTTAAATCATTTTCGTCAGCTCGACATTCAGTCCCCACTTTTAAAAAGAGTGACCTTTGTTATAATTATAAATTTCTGGGATGAAGCTGCTAACCCCATGCCCCTGCATGAAAGATGGTCACTGGAGTTCATGTGCCATCAGATTTCGGCATTCTTTAGTGGTCACCCGTCCAAGTAATTGCCAGACGCAATTATGATCGAGAGAATTATGGGTATGCTCGTGTTTTTCAACGGTTGTGTACGTAAGTAAAGATCATTTTATGGCATGGTGAGTGAATGTGTGTATGTGTGTATGTTGAATACCTATCAACTCGAGCTATTAAAGGTGACGCGTGGAGATGTATCACCCGAAGAAAACACATGTACATATGCGCATGTTAACAAACATGGGCAGGGTTGTAACTATGTCCGTGTCCTGCGCACATCAGCATATGTGTAAGGCATAAACAGACAGATATATTACAAGGATATTCTTATTATTTTCACTTCGTATATATGCATACAAATATACGAAAAATAAATTACAAAGACGCACGGGATCCATATACATTGTAAGTACTTGGTGCTTGTGTAATATATAAATATATATATATATATATATATATATATATATATATATATATATATATATGTGTGTGTGTGTGTATATATATATATATATATATATATATATATATATATATATATATATGTGTGTGTTTGTGTATGTATGTATATATATATAATAAATATATATATAGATGATAGATACACAGATTGATATAAATATACACATATATATGTATATATATACTGTATATACATATATATAATGAATATATAAATATTTATAGAGAGAGAGAGGGTGGGAGCCTTCGAGAAGGCTTCCTTTAAATATAGCTAAGCCTTCGCCACAGCGAGCGACTACAGTTTAGCTTTAAAGACACTGACCCAGATTTGCAAAATATGAGCCCATTTTGACAGATACATTATTCACATTCGTTCCCCGGCGTAGAGAGTCCAATATAGTGCTGACATTAATATCCAGGACCAAAATTTTCCAATGACATTCAGAGACGAATAACAGGATTATGACGATAGTGGAAATACGATTTATGTGTTAGTTAACTTCCCATGGATCTTTGCTGATTACACATCAGTATCGAAATTTGAAACTTGAAAAAAAGTACAAACTGGAGAACAAATACTTTTTTCTAACCCAAAATAAACTACAAATTTGAGAACAAATGTATTTACAAAAATGAAAAAACTACAAATTGGAGAACGAATATATTAAAAAATCCAAAAAACTTCAAATTGGAGAACAAATTTTTTTAATCCGAAGTAAGCTACAAATTTGAGAACAAATATATTTTTAAAAAATTACGAATTGGAGAATAAATATATTTAAAAGATAAAAAACTACAAACTGGAAAACAATTATTATTCAAAAATCCAAAATAAACTACAAACTGGAGAACAAATACATTTAAAAGATCCAAAAAAACTACAAATTGGAGAACAAATATTTTTTTAAATCCCAAAAATCTACAAGTTGAAGAACAAATATTTTTTAAAATCCAAAATAAACTGCAAGTTGGAGAACAAATATATTTTAAAAAACTAAAAACTACAAATTGGAGAACAAATATATCTAAAAAATAAAAAAAACTACAAATTGGAGAATAAATATATTAAAAATCCAAAAAGCTACAAATGAGAGAACAAATATATTTTTTAAAATTATAAAATACAAATTGAAGAAAAAAATATAGTTAAAAAATAAAAGAACTACAAACAGGAGAGTACACATATTTAAAAATCTAAAAACCTACAGATTGGAGAACAAACATTTCTTTTAAATCCAAAATAAACTACAAATTAGAGAGCAACTTTATTTAAAAGATCCAAAAAACTTCAAATTGGAGAACAGATATATCCCAAAAAACTACAAATTGGAGAACAAATATTTTTATTAAAACCCAAAATAAACTACAAATTGGAGAACAAATATGTTTCAAAAATTAAAAACTACAAATTGGAGAACAAATATATAAAAAACTACAAACGGGAAAACAAATATATTAAAAAATAAAAAAAACTACAAATTGGAGAACAAATATATAAAAAGCTACAAATTGGAACACAAATATTTTTTTAAAATCCAAAAAAACTACAAATTGGAGAACAAATATATATTAAAAATTTTTAAAAGTACGAATCTGAGAACAAATATATTTTAAAAATCCCCCAGAAAATACAAATTGCAGTACAAATATATTTAAATAATCCAAAAAAACTACAAATTTGAGAACAAATTTACGTAAAGAATGAAAAAAAAACAAATTGGAGAACAAATATATTCTAAAAATCCACGTTCAGTTTCTGAGCGCTATGCTCCCTCTTCATTGTGGAGTTTTAGTGTCTCCACACTAAAGAGGGATCAGGACGCTCCGATATTTTATGCGGACTTTTAAAATATATTTCTCCAATTTTCTACACACACAAAGATTTTCCATCATCACCCTTTCAGACATCAGCTGCGTTGCTTTCTCTCTTTTCAATTTAATTTACTTCTTCTGGTCCCTTCCTACTTAGCTGTTCAGGTTACTGAACTTTATGTTGCGCTAATTTTCACATCGCATTAAATGTAGGGCTATCATGTAAAAGACAATGATTTCCACATTTTTATGTAACACCATTATGCAGTGAACTCTTGCAGACCGTGTTTGCATTAACGATTTTTTCCTTTGATTAATCTATGCAAAGTTAATTTCATATTATGATACTGATATTTCCGTAATTTTTAAGACAAATACTTATAATTTACAGTGATATGTTCAAACGAGGAAAACAACAAAACTAAAATATCAAAACAATAACTTCTATTGTTTTTACTATAAATAAATATTCGACAGATATAAAAACGAAAAATATACGAAGCTATTTAGCATCTTGCAAGAATATGATGAACTGAATTTTTAATATTTTATAGTTTACTGCTATTTGTGCCACTTATGCAACAAAGCACAGAAAAAAATAAAATTCCCGAATTTATTTTTAGATTCAATTGGAGGTGTCGTTCTTCAAATGCCCCCTAAATTTAGTTTTAACATTTGAAAAATGATTTTGTTAAAAAGGCAAAACAAGAAAGATAAAAGATCAAAACAACAACTTGAAGTTGCCTGAGAACAATATCTTTTACACTCTGCTGTAAAAAAGTATTCTCCGTAAATAAAGTAAAAAAAATATCATCACACGATGCAAACAAAGATGATCTGCCTCACCAATGAGACAGTTTCGTACAATTCATTTCAGCCATAACCGTCATTTTTTACGATAAGAATTTACTGGTTTACATTAAAAATCACCGCGTAAATGGACTACGATGTACTAAAATCTATTTAACTCATTTTTGTTTCTTTTGCAAATAGGAGAGAGATGGACGAATGAAATTCAATGGCCTGAGATTAAAGGAAGTTAAATCAATTTAAAGCAAGCCATGGAAGTGTTTAACTACTTTACCAGTTTTTATGCTTTGCTAATTTATTAAGTACATGGAATGGTTGTATGCAGACCATATGTACAGTTATTTGTATCAATATTACCTTGCATGTAGTCTATGCCATGGTATCATTTAAACGTCAATAAGGGTGCTGCTAACCAATCGCAACACTTCAGTCAGTTCATAGTTCATAATGGTATGCGCAATATTTACCGTCAAACAAACCTATCTGTGAACAAACTGGCACTGACGTCCAATTAAGGACACGTCGTCTAAGCTAATAAAATGTGTAGTCTGTTAAAGATTCGTAGCCGATACCATACTAACTTATGGTGTGGATGCAAAGAAGCATAAACAACAATGACTGTTAGGTAAGCTATTCCTTCAAACTCAAAATATATATATATATATATATATATATATATATATATATATATATATATATATATACATATATATATATATATATATATATATATATATATATATAATGTATGTTATAATAAAATATATCTATATATACATATATGTATAATCTTATATACTATATATCATTATTTATATATTATATAAAATACATATATATATATATATTTAATTTATTTTATATATTATATACATATATATATATATATATATATATATATATATATATATATATATATATATATATATATATATGTTTATACAATCCATGTGAATTACTGGTTATGGTTATTAGAGTATCGTTGTTTCGTCAACTGAGAACTTTTATTTTTTATTAGCCATACAAGAGTTCCCGAGGGTTGTGGGGATTTACTCATCGAACTGTAAAGTTATTACTATCACAGCTTGTTCTTTTTTACTGGGCTAATAAAACCAGGTGGATGATAGAAGAGGCTCAGAACAAATAGGATGCCTATAAGCCTATTATTATTATTATTATTATTATTATTATTATTATTATTATTAAGATACAGCAGTTCAGTAAGACCATTCGTTTGAAAAATGGGAAGGTAAAATCGGTAGTCACAGACTACACCAAAGGGAGAAAAAAGATTCTCTCTCTCTCTCTCTCTCTCTCTCTCTCTCTCTCTCTCTCTCTCTCTCTCTCCTTTTTCTACCTTTTTTTTTTGGCTGCTGTTGTCGTAAAGTCAACCTCCTACGCTTTGAAACCTCCTTTGATGACGTAAGCAAAAACTGGCGAGGGAGTTTCGAGCGATTTATTGAGGCGTGAAAACAAACACCGTTTTAAAACGACGCGTAAAATTGGCAATTAAACGGTCCGTTAATCCATTTATTGCTGATATACTAAATGTCTGACTCTACTACAGGGCTGATTTGCCCAACGAGTTTTGCATCCACGGTAAATTAACAACTGCTGATTGTAAATATTATTATTATTACTATTATTATTATTATGATTATTATTAATGTCGTCGTCGTTGTATTTTTTGTTGTTGTTAACATAAAAACCAAGAAGTGAGAGAATAAGAAAATATCAAGAGATATAAAAACTAAACAGGTACACATTGAGAGAGAAAGAAATGTCAAGAGATATCTGGGCCACAAAAGTAATCGAAACACTTTCCGAGACATCTTCCGCGTTTCTAAGTGAATGTTTTATTCCGTGTGCGTGTGTTTGTGCGTGAGTAGGAGGGAAGAGGAGAGGGGGTGGGCGTAGGTTTACGGCACACTCGATGCGATCAGAATCAATGTAGTAGGCTTACGCACCAACATTTCATGGTACCTTTCTTTCTTTTCCTTACTGGTTATAAGCTGAGATTAGGCCCAGATGATTTTGCGGGCGTACATACACATACACACACACACACACACACACACACACACACACATATATGTATATATATATATATATATATATATATATATATATATATATATATATATATATATATACACATATATATATATCAACACACATATAATACATAAATTATATATCATTAAGATTAATAAATTTTCTTATGCGAATCAGTGCATAACATGTAAAATCTTTTTAGGATGCAATTGTCATCTTTCACGAGGATTCTAATAGATCATGAACAAAACAGTAACGTTTCCACTGGCATAATCATTCCAGACGACTAACATCGTCAATGGGATGTTTAGCATTAGACGACTAACATCGTTAATGGGATGTTTGGCATTAGACGACTAACATCGTGAATGGGATGTTTGGCATTCTTTATGTGATATCTCTTTTTCTTAGAACTTCATCGCAATTCTTATATACCGCGGTGATTACGATCAATATCAAGTCCTACCGACATACAGAACGTAGAATATAAAATCCCTCAATAAATTACGCAATTACCGTTATTCATCGAAAAGTTACTTTGATATAGCGTTGTCTTTAGCTCGTAGACTGGCTATGTTCTAGCATGAACCCTTATCCTATGCTGGCCCATATGAATGGGAAGGTGCTTAGGAGGAAAAAGGCCTCATTTTGCCTTCTGGACTCCGTCCTGCCGACTCACCACCAACTGACCATTTTTCATCCTTATTAAAAATTAATTATTCAAACACTTATACACACGAAAATATGGATATTATTATTATCATTATTATTATTATTATTATTATTATTATTATTATTATTATTATTATTATTATTATTATTATTATCAATACTATACTACAGTAGTTTAGCGAGACCATCGTGGTGACAACTGCAAAAGGTAACATTAGAGAAGCTGGACAGCTAAGTAGGAGCAGACTGAAGGATGAAAATTAAAAAGTCAAAAAGCAATGAAGCTTGGCGCCGGATTGGCGCCATAAGGACCCTTGAATCCGTCCATTTTGATTTCAATAATTTATGTAAACGCGTTGCAACGAATATGGTCAAGTTTTACTGCATAAGGCACAATTCATGAGGTCCCTTAGGACCCCAACCCTCAGTGACGAGGACTTTTACGTCGTAAAATTGAATGTTCTTTTTGGGAAATTTTAAAATATAAGTTTTCTTTCTTCATAAATTTCGTTATTGTAATCAAAAAAGTAAAAAATGAGCCGAAGTTTCTTATGCGCAATCGAGTTTTCTGTACAGCGTACAATGCTGTGTGAAACTCTCAGCCTCGGCCCATGAATCTCTCAGCCGCGGCCCACGAAACTTTCAGCCACGGCCCAGTGGTGGCTTGTGTTGTTGGCACCTATAGCGGTGCCATACGCACGATCATGGCTAATCTCTTATCTAAATTATCGAGGAGGGCCGCACCTGTATGTTTGATGACCGAGGTGTATTTGATCAATACAACAATCTCCAGCCCTCTAGCCTCAATGTTTTTAAGATCTGAGGGCGGACGGACAGACAAAAAGCCATCTCAACAGTTTTCTTTTACAGAAAACTAAAATATGGAGTTTAGGAGCCATCAGTTACCTTTAAAGGGATACAGGAGTCTCTCTAGAGTAAAATTTCACAATAAAAGTTTGTTTAAAAACCTGAAGAAAATTATATTTAACGAAGGTATTTCACGATCCTACAAAGCCAGATTTCACTATTAGTAAAGCTGAGTTATTAACCAACATTTTCTAATAAATACCAGAATTTCAGCAAAATACTCTTCAGATAGAACAGAAAAATTCTGGCAATTTCCTATGCAGCATAGATTTCACGTTTCCTACAGATTGTTTTTAATGTGTCGTCATATTTTTAGTCCGTCATGACTGTTTTGTATCTTAATTTCTATAAGGGATCGTAATTTTTAAAAAAGTTGCCATATACTTTTTAAAGGCGCCAAAAATGTTCAGTGATTTCCAAATGATTCAAAAACTTCTTTAACGCGTAAAAATCCATTTTAAACGTATCACAATTTTTTAAAGCAATTTTTAAATGCGTGAAAAGGTAAACCAAAACACATTAGGGAAAAAATGGGCCTCGGCCTGAAAAAAAAGACAAGCTTCTCTCTTGTAAGCTGGAAAATGATAAAAAGCCATAGAATACAGAATCGGGAATAAAACACCAAAGCTTAGCTTTACAGAAAAAAATAACCGAAGTGACCCACAGCAGATACAATGAATTTTATTTAATTTAAGTATACCTTACATTAACCAATCACTGAGCTGATTAACAGCTCTCCTAGGGCTGGCCCGATGGATTAGATTTATTTTACGTGGCTACGAACCAACTGGTTACCTGGCAACGGGAACTACAGCTTATTGTGGAATCCGAACCATATTGTAACGGGAAATGATTTTTTCACCAGAAATAAATTCCTCTAATTCTTCATTGGTCGGTCTGAGAATCGAAAGCGGGCCCAGCAGAGTGCTAGCCGAGAACGGTACCCAGCCGTCCAATGAGGAACTTGAATTTGATTGAACCAATTAACCACCTTAAAATAAACAGAAACCTATTACAGGAAATGAAATCTCTGAAAACCAGAATAAAACTTCTCTTCGAAGAATCACGCAACGAATTTCATTAACAAACTTCCAGTCATAAAAGTCGTAAGGGAGGAGAGGCCGTGAGTGCTTTCGAAGGAGCAATAAATGAAAAGCAATTATCAGACATACTAATGAGTTCAGAAATGAAGTCATTAAGGAGGAATTGAAATCCTTTTTAGCTCCTTGACGAAGCAATTACCTTAGAGTGTTTATACCTATCTCTTTGTATGCATGTAAGTGTTTACACACACACATGTATATGTAAAGTATACACATGCATATAATCATATATATATGATTATATGTATATTAATACTTCTGTTTATTTATGAGCCCACCATGAACCCATTATACATCGACGCATACACACAAACACACACACACACGCATATATATATATATATATATATATATATATATATATATATATATATGCATATGCATACATATATATATATATATATGCACAAATATATATATATATATAAAATATACATTTATATACTATATAATATATAATATTAGCTTGTCACTTATGTGACAAAAGACATGTTCATACCTCAGAATACAAGCAAAGAATAACCAATTAATACTGAACTCACTTTGCCTTGAGAATTGAATTACTTACACCCAAAGGAAATCACATTTGAAAAGTGCATTGACCATAACCATGTTTCACACCTATGAATTTTTACTACTGAACATGAGTGCAGTGACTTTATCCAGTTCGCCATAGTTGTCCTAAATTAAGGTATTAACACAATTTCAAAATAATAATAAAAAAGTAAATTAAAAGCAAAGTTGTCTCTAATAGGATAATAATAGATGATGAATATTACACGAAAAAAAAACATTGAAAAGACTTGGCAGATTTTACTAAGTTATGGTGAAATGATGAAAAGTATTAGTAAAGTCATGAAAAGCAGTAATTAATCTTATGAGGGAAATGATAAATTAGAAGGATTATTTATGCTTTAAGAAGAATCACGGTTGGTCATATAAAGTTAACGATATGACTTGGAAACTATCAAGAAAAAGTATTCATAAGTTCTTTCATTCGTGTACAGCACCGAAATGAAGAATGAGCCACTCCAGCCTATTTCAAAAAATTACTGCAAAAAGCAGTATAGGAAAAATATATCGGTAAAATTAAGTTTGTAAGGAATTTCACCGCAAGAAAGCCCATAAAAGAAAACTCAATACTGACCACCCATTAGGAACTCAAATTAAGCTCGTTTGCAAAAGTTTCCAAATTGAACTCGATTCTCCCGGAGCGGTGGCGGCAGTGCCAGGTGCTTCCTTTTTATTTATTTATTTAGTTATTTGGTATTTCTTTAACGGTTGTTTCTCACGCGCGAGCGCCAGTGGATAACGCCCCACACACATGCACGCACATACACACTCACACACACACACACACATATATATATATATATATATATATATATATATGTATGTATATAATATATATATATATGTATATATATAGAGTATATAATTATATATATGTATATACATATCTATATACAGATACATATATGTGTGTATATATATATATATATATATATATATATATATATATATATATATATATATATATATATATTATATATATATATATATATATATATATATATATATATATATATAACCTGTATCTCATAACAACTACACAAGAGAACACTGCACAGTGTTTTAACTAATAACAAATCTTTAGAGAGCCTATTTTATATAAATCATCTGATTTCTATTTTCATAACAAAAATCAATTTTGCTCTCCTTCCTATCCTTCACAAGCAACTCCTTCACTTTATAATCTACTGACAGCAGACACTAAAAAGCACAGTACTCCAATCACGACTCTATTTCACATATTTAGCTATGAGGACTTTAATAGGACGTGCATTTTAAAGGGTACTGTCAGGTCAGTTTATGTCTGTTAAACATGCAGCCTATGTCTGTTAAACAGAAACTAACTGTGCTTTAAATCAACAACAACAGTATTTTAATCCACGTCCTAGTACTGTTTCTAGTTTCTTGTCGTATGAGAATCATTACAACCAAACATGAATACATATTTTAAATTTCCTATACGAGAACCATTCCAACTATACATGAATAGATCATGACTTAAAATCGCAAACAACAACAACTCAATTCTCGATCCCGTATCATTTCGAGTTGTCGTCGTTCGAGAACCGCAGCAAACGCTCCATTAACGCAGTATTTGCACGGTCAAACAGTCGTGTAAATTACCTGCCGTGTGATACCACCTTTAAGTAGGAGAGGCCATGGTAATACGGTATATTCCACTAAGCAGCCTCCGTGCACAAGTATAATCAGTATCCTGATGATTTCCATTTGTATCCAATATATAAATATTACTTTTCGCTATTCTCCACACAAATATTTTTTGGGCGTTTCTTTCTAAATTGCAGTATACTCCTTTTGCTTCTTGTCCAATTTATATACAATTTATAGTCATTGTTATTTATTCACGTTGGTATATACGTGATTACTCTTATTTTTAACCCATACTACGGCAAAGTAGTAAGAAGATCTAGCCCCTTCTTTCTAAAACCCCTTAGATCCATTTAAACCGTTTAAGAAACTTTTAAAACCCCTTGGGATTTCTTCCCTTTGATCGTTAATTCACTGTGTTAACGATGTTCAACATTCTTCTCGTGCTCCTAAACTCTTACATCAAGTTGTAGATATCAGACGCAAACAATATGTTTATCATCCTGTTTACCTGAGCAGGTAAACAGAAGCGAGGAGCCCTCGAGTTTACTATACTCAGGAGAGTCTCTCCTTTGTTAGTCTCTGTGTTTACGCTTGTTTGTCAAAGCTTTGGCAGATTGTTTACTTTGCCGGAATTTCCCCTCGTTTGCATCTAATTTCTCCTGTGTACTGGAAAGCGGCTGCTTATTTCACCTCTGTTTACACGGGAATACAAATCGTCAAGACTATGGCTTGCTTCAACTTAATTCTCTTTCGAAGCAGTTCGGGGAAATAGTGTCTTGTTTTTTTTATGAAATGTTGGTTTGTGTGATAGCTTTATACACGCACACTCCTACACACCCACACACACACACACATACATATGCATATGTATACATGTATATACATATAAATAAAGATAAAATCCACGAAGGAAACGGAAACACTGGAGTGCTGCGAGGCCTTTCGACGCTAGGTCCTTTATTTATATATTCATCACGTTCCATATTTTCGTGATTCAGTTATACATGTATATACATATATAATATATGTATATATATATATATATATATATATGCTGCATGTAGATATATTATATAAAATATACATATATATTGTGTGCAATGTATGTATGTATGTATGTATGTATGTATGCACGTATGTATATGTATATACAAGAGAGAGAGAGAGAGAGAGAGAGAGAGAGAGAGAGAGAGAGAGAAGGAAATACCTGCATATATAACACAAAGGGAAAACTGAAGGGCATTACATATCGTGGAGTATCTCCATTCCTTCACAAAACAAACAGTAATTGTTTTGGTAATGCAAAGCAAAGCATAACAAGGAGTCTCTTTGTACCTGGTGACAATTAAGAGATTCAGATAAGCCCAGAGGATGAGGAGTGGTCATCTTCTTTAAAATGGAATCCAGATGTTACAGTTGATCTCATCCGGTTTCCTTACCGCTTGCGACAATTTCAAGTTGTTTGCCTTCTTAACGAAACCGTCTTCAAATGTCTGACCTTTGAACCGACACACATTATTAAAAATGATAGAATATGGGCATATTTTACAGAACGTTGGTGTTCGTTTTTCCAGTGAAAATCCACGAAAGGTTGATAGCACAAGGTATCAGGTATACGCCATTATCTTTGGGCGTTTCATTTTTCCTCTAGACATTAGTGAAACTATCCTGTCGCTGTAAAATCTTCGATCACAAAAGTTTACAAGAAAAATCAAACACCCAAAGACAGTGGCGTATCAATTTTAATATTTTAATATATATATATATGTATATATATATATATATATATATATATATATATATATATATATATATATATGGTATATGTGTGGGTGTGCGTGTGTATACTGTATACATCACTGGTCGTCCTACCACAGAGGTTAAGCAACGGCGGGTCTGTCCAAAGCTTGGATAGGTGACCAGGATGGGGGCATGGCGTGAGGCTAACAACTTCATCTCCACACCAGCCCCCCAAAAATAAGAATACTCCGATGGCACTGACGAGCCTAATGACGTGAAGGAAAGAAATCAAAAGAAACCAGACTAAACCTCGAAGCAGACCGAGATCTGACGACAACAAAGTGGCCGAGTTGTAAGGGCCGGATGATTCCTTCCGCCTTGTACAGAGTAAAGATCCGTAGATCTTGTTGCAGAGGCATTAATGGACGTGATGCCATCAGCAACTCACCATCATCTCCACTGCACAGGTCCTGGCGGAAGGAAGGAAAGAAGAAAGAAAGAAAGAAAAAAAGAAAGAATGACAAGGAAATAACTGAGTAGGCGGAGGTTAAAGCTACAGAGTTGGTCTGAAGGGTTTAGGACTTTCATGGCAAGCTCTCTCTCTCTCTCTCTCTCTCTCTCTCTCTCTCTCTCTCTCTCTCTCTCTCTCTCTCTCTCTCTCCTGAGATATTCAAATTATTTCCATTATTTATTTATCTATCAAATATATATGTATATATGAAATATCTATATATATATATATATATATATATATATATATATATATATATATATATATGCACATGTATATACATATATATACTATATATACTGTATATATAATATATATTTGTATATATTATATTTATATATATAAATATTTACATATATATATATATATATATATATATATATATATATATATATATATATATATATATATATATATATATATATATATAGATGGGTCAGTCGCTCACCAAACAACAGAGCACTGCAAGATAAGTCAGGAGGAAAACAAGCAGAAAGGAAAACAGAGGAACGTTTCTTATATTAATCGTTGATCTAAAAAAAAAATAAACACATAGTCACACAGCTCACACAAAACAGAAATATAAAAACATTTATACACACAAAGAGCAAATGTAATGCAAAGACGTTACACATACAAAGACATACTGCTAAAAAAATAAATTTTACAAAGTAAAACTTGCGGCAGAGAAATCAAAACGATACGAAATTGCACAGGGAAATATATAAGTTAGAAACGCTGCTTCCGGATGAGTATATGTGTCGGAAATATTCATGACGAAGATCTCTGTGAGAGAGAGAGAGAGAGAGAGAGAGAGTTGGAAGATGTTATTATGATTCTGAAACATTCTATAGGGATCCAGAAAGCAGAATGTGACAAATACGGATATAATCATTATGGAGAGAGAGAGAGAGAGAG
Organism: Macrobrachium rosenbergii; assembly: GCF_040412425.1. Classification (NCBI taxonomy): domain Eukaryota; kingdom Metazoa; phylum Arthropoda; class Malacostraca; order Decapoda; family Palaemonidae; genus Macrobrachium; species Macrobrachium rosenbergii. The sequence continues at coordinate 21,834,267 of NC_089749.1, forward strand.
AGAGAGAGAGAGAGAGAGAGAGAGAGAGAGAGAGAGAGAGAGAGATAATGAACTGGCAACTTCCTTAAGCGAAAGAGAACGTTAAAGAAGAGAGAGAGAGAGAGAGAGAGAGAACTGCAAGCTTCGTAAGCGAAAGAGACGTTAAAGAGAGAGAGAGAGAGAGAGAACTGGCAACTTCCTTGAGCGAAAGAGAACCTTAAGAAACAGAGACAGACAGGTGTGTGAGAGCGAGAGAGAGAGAAAGAGAAAAGCACGTCTCCCGTCATCCTCTCCGCCCGTCATTATCCGACCGATAACAACGTCATTACGCGGGCGTTTTGGAGCCAGTGAAGTGTAATGAACTGATCCGTGGAATTGATATCGTCCGTAATGACGGCCTGGGAAGAGCATAACGACTTTTCAGAATAATGCAGCTCTTTTCTAATCTCGTTTCAAGGAGCGGATCCGAATTCATGCATATTAACGCGTGCAGATATACGTACATGATATATATGTGGATATGTGCATATCTATACATATATATTTAATTCAACATTCATTAGCACATTTTCCAGCGGTATGTTTTTCATTTATTTCCTTCTCTCTCTTCATGAAGGAAAGCTCCATCCCAAAGTTGTTTTCCATTTCCCAGCTTTCATACGGAAGTTTTCCTCTTGTCCGCCAATTATCCTGGCTTTCTTTCCTCTCTTTTATACTCAGTTCCTCTTTTTGCCTTCAGGTTATCAAAACTCCCCACTTAAGCTCAGCCAAGGGAATTAATAATTCAGAATTCAACTCCATTTTCCTCATTTTTTCTTCTTTTTTTTTGAATACCCGGAGGCATTGACGCCACGCCTGTGCTTTTAACTCTCTCATACTCGAGCTGTTTATGATTTTCGAAAGATTTTATGCAATAGTTTGCTGCAAATATGTCGCCTGCGTAGCTCACCTGTATCCAAAAATGATTTCAAAACATGAAATAATCTCTGAATGCAAATTACTCTGTAAGTCCATATCTTACATTCTTTGATATCAAGATATACACTGAATGTATATTTCCATATGACAGCTTCCTCTAATGTAAACTGCACTCAAAAATATTCATAACAACTCAAACATATACAAGCCTTCATTCAAAAGCTATTTCAGATGCCTTTCAATAAAGGATTTCTCCAATATACGAGTATTTCCAGGGAAATACCTCCTCGACATAAATGCACTAACTGGGATATTTGCCGAAAAAAAAATATCTGTAATTTAAAAATACATCTCTTGAGAACTCAAATAACTCACCGCACCAGTATTTTGTGTCCGGACGAAAAAGAGAATTAAGGAAAACAAGGTGAAAGAGGGAATTCCAAAGCTTGGGGAGTAGAGGGATAGAAATAGTATCATCACTTCGATCAGTCCGGGAACTTCCTCAGATGACAACGAAAGAACAGAACAGAGAAATTTTTACATAATTAGCAACGAACAGCTGTTGAAATATAATTAACAGTAAAATAAATAAACATGCAACTCTAGTAGTAAATGATTGGTAAGCAAAGAGACAGGCAATGTAATGGACCATGGTTCGGAATCATGGGTTACATGGTCACCAGCGTTAGAAAGGCATCGAAATGAGGCAGTTGAAATACTTGAACCATTTAAAATGACACAGCTGCCACAAAGTCTATAAATACAGAGTATATATAAAGACAGAACAAATATGATAAGTAAGACCTAACTGCCATTCCAGGAAACTGAACTCATTTATATCTTATCTGAGAGAAACTAACGCTGGTTGGCTCGAAACCTTTCCCTTCGTAAGAAATCACTGAAAAATTTCAAATTATTTTTATTGCCTACTAAGCTCATTGTACGTCTGTATACCTAAGAGGACGTCCACATTACATTAAAATACGTCATAAACACACGTCGGAAACATATCGCATCCATATCACAAACAGGTTGAAAACAAGTCCAAGACCGTACGTGGAGAAAGAACCTTTGGCATGTGATGAATAATCCTCTGAAGCACAGGTTGTATATAAGTCGCTGACTTATATCCAACCTGTTTGTGATGTCTGTGTGATAAGTTACCAACCTGTGTTTGACATGTCTGTCTGCACTGTGGACGCACCACTATAATAATAATAATAATAATAATAATAATAATAATAATAATAATAATAATACAGAAATGCTACCTCTACTTTATAATATAATAATATTAATAATAATAATAATTATAATAATAATAATAAAGAAATGCTACCTCTACTTTAGCATTAGTTATAACACAAACAATAATAACAATAATCAAAATCGTCGTCACAATGCTAAATGCAAACAGAATATAATAATAATAACAGTAATAATATCCCTGCTTATGCTCTCATATCAAAATGTTAAACATAGCTAATAAAACCAATGCCAGAAGCCATTAAACGCAGAAAAAATGAGCATTTTCAATCTGTCCTTCAGTTTCCACAGACTCCAAAATTAAACGATGAAAGTCAACTCCAAATATGACGCAAAATATGTTTTACGGTACGAAAAATATGTTTAATAATTTGTAACATCTTTTGAAACATGCTAACAGTTTAGCTCGCTTGAATATATATATATATATATATATATATATATATATATATATATATATATATATATATATATATATGTGTGTGTGTGTGTGTGTGTGTGTGTGCGCGCTTGTGTGTGTGCACAATCTGTTGGCGAACAAATACAGGACTCTTCGAAAACCAATCAATTATGTTCCGGCACCATAAAACTGATGAGGTTTTGCCATTTTCCAAAAATTACGAATTACATCGTTGGTCCAGTTTTTATTCCGGTCTTATATTTTGGTCAAATATTTTCTTAGAACAAAAGGAAAAAATGGTGACAAACTTTTACCAAAATTGGTGAAAAATGAGAAGGGACCATCCAATTCTCAAGTGACAAAATAACGATAACTTTAATATAAATAAACAGTTTTCTAGTAATTCTATAAGTTTAAATAATGTCATTCGGAAACAATATCTAGATAATAGTAAATAAAACATATTTATATAATATTATACAATTATTATACTTCAGGGCACCAAATTATCATATACTTGAATTAAACGTTGATAATATAAACGAGAAGAATACAATCATTTATTTTCAAAAGCGGATAATAACAGTAATTGCACAATTTATTAATGAGTCAATGAATAATTCTGAAGGAAATTATTAAAATTATTACCATAAATATCCAGTATACAATCAACCCGCCGATTAAGAATACTTGAATATAACTGAATCGTTCATAATTCTCTTCGTTAAACGCCAAGAGGATCCAGACTGGAGAATTGAGGATGGGAATTATTCATGAAATATTAAATTAAGATGTAAGGACTCTCTCTCTCTCTCTCTCTCTCTCTCTCTCT
>NC_089749.1:21842661-21847661 GCF_040412425.1 Macrobrachium rosenbergii
GTTTACATCAGGAAATCAAACGTAGGCAACGCTACCCGCTGGCTGTTATTCTCTCATTAACCAAACTTGTTGTGCTTTATTTCTTTGCTCTGTTTCGCTTTTGTGGACTTCGATAATCAGGTAACTGTAGAGAGAGAGAGAGAGAGAGAGAGAGAGAGAGAGAAGAGGGGGAGGAATTCTCAGTCTGATTTAGTATATCAAGAAAACTGTAGTAGCTGCTGCGAAGTAGAATGAGAAACCAGACAGACAAGCAAACGAGAGAGAGAGAGAGAGAGAGAGAGAGAGAGAGAGAGAGAGAGAGAGAGAGAGATGACTGATTGATGAATGTCTGGTCTAATGACCTGGCACTGGAACTGTTCGAGAGAGAGAGAGAGAGAGATCGTATTATGAATGCTTCGTCCAATGACCTGGCACTAGAACCGTTAGATTATTCAGTACCCGAGGGGAGAGAGAGAGAGAGAGAGAGAGAGAGAGAGAGAGAGAGAGAGAGAGAGAGAATGTTTGGTCTAATGACCTGGCATTGGAACTGTTAGAGAGAGAGAGAGAGAGAGAGAGAGAGAGAGAGAGAGAGAGAGAGAGAGAGAGAGAGCACGCAACAGAGAATTCTGCATCCGACTTCATAAAACAAAACAAAGAAAAAAAAGGTCGCAGTAACTGTTGACGTGACAGAGAGAGAGAGAGAGAGAGAGAGAGAGAGAGTTGAATCCCGTTAATTAGGACGCACGGCGTCCAATGCCTTTCAAATCAGCAGCTGACGAATTCACATGAATGTGTAAACAGAGAGCGATGGCTTTAGCACTCGCACCTGCTTCCCATTTATTGCGTCACCGTCACGATTCTTTACCATCGGAAGTTGCGGTAAACACGCAAGTGCTCTGTCGAACGGATTATGAAGTTGGAGATTACCTGTTTTTTTGCAGTATTCACTGAACAGAACATTGCTTTCACCAATCGCTGGATTCTCTAATCTTTTACTAATCACCGCGAATTCCCGAGTTTTACTTGTCACTGAAAATCTTCCATTCTTTGTTAGTCGCGGGAAATCTGTTATCAGTAACGGAAATATTTTTTCAGTAAACTTTGAAAATTTCGTGCTCTGTAGCACTCCAAATTACGATTTCTGTAAATCATGGATTGCTGTAGACCTCGGACATCCTGTTCACAGTATTCACTAGAAATTAGTTGTCGGGAAATCTATGAAATACCCGCCTTATTTGTATGTTTGGAGACACGTGCATATAATATATATATATATATATAATATATATATATATATATATATATATGTATATATATATATATATATATATATATATATATATATATATATATATATATAGTATATATATATTTTTTTTATGATCTTTGTAAGGAAAACCAAAAAAACTCATTTTTCTCAGATTTTTGTCGTCAAATGAAAAACTAAAACTAATTTCAACTTCTATATAGTATTGGGTGGACAAAAAAATCCCCAATAAGCTTTTGGTGAAATAAATAAAATGCAGAACGTAATTTCTCATTTTGTAGTTAGATGAGAAATTACGAGTATTCTCGGTTTCTAAACTTAGGATTTCCTAAGTTCTTTCAACTGAAACTTGAGAAAATAAGTCACTATACAAATGGCCCTACACTAATCCGGACCTCTCCCAAAAATCTAACCACTTATTGCCAGTCACAAGGCCTACTTTTGGTCACATCTACGCAATGACCCACACGCAACGTTTTGCGTGACCCGCTCTCAAACAGACAAACAAGCAATCAAATCATGTACTGGTATAGTGGTTAGTGTCGTGGCATGCCACTCAGATGTCGCGGGTTCGCGTCTCCCCCCAGGGCGATGCCAAATCACTGGCCCTGTATCATGATCAGTTACTGCTGCAGCGTGGGGTCTGAGGTGGGAGGATGAAACCAACATTCTTTGGAAGCTTGAATTTCAAGTCAATGGCCCCGTGCAGCTTGTTCCATGAAAGTTTTCTGCAACCACTGAAATAATAATAACACAATAATACACACACACACACACAATATTAATACACAATATATACCTAAACGGACGGAAAAACATATCCTGGGTGGAGACTTTATAATAAAAGTTCACAATTAGACCTTTGGAAAATGATTTCTTAGCAACCAAATGCATATTAAGAATTTAGGACAAGTCTTATAACAACCAAATTACAGTATATTCAGTAAATATAAAAATAATTTGAACAAAAATTACAAGTTTTATAAACAATAACGTTTGCAACTAGATTTGATAAATGATTTAAAAGTATGAAATCAAGTAATATTTTTTTAGAAAACATTTTTACGATAAACAAAAATGTACACTAAAAGACTTTAACGAAATATTTCCAAACACAACCATTATATAACGACCATTTAGACCTAAACTGGAGAAGATGATCAGTAAAAAATAATAATATATTCCATAAGTAATCCTTCAAAAATAAATAAACAAAACAGCAATTTTGTTCGCAATTTTCCTTGACATCCAGAAGTAATTTTTTCACTAATAATTATAGATCAGACTTTGATAACCAGTTACTATTATTATGTTGCTTCACTCACGCTGACTAACTACTTTATATTTCAAGAGTTACGCTGCTTTCAAGATCAAAACTTCAAAGGTCAAGGTCAGTGTCCCAAGAAAATAAGGTTAGTTTTTACAGAGGCGACAAGCCAAAACAAGCCACAATATTTCAGATGGAGTTTTGGCCCTCTGTGTCCACCTAAATTAAAACAAACCATTAAACAACAAAAGAAAAAGTAAAATAGCAAATGAAGGCTGAGTAACTCCCCTGGCCAAGCGACAAGGGCCAGCATCCTCACCCCCGCATATACTGTCGAGATTGTCAACCTGAGCGTCAGTCATTTCGATAATCCAAGCCCTTTCCATATACTTCCAAGCATCTAGAACTCCCTACTGCCTTAGATATTCCCAGATTTCTGGCTTAAAAGGACCCCTTCACAAAATCTGTTGCGGTTAATATCGGTGGCAAATTGAACAGATGATGCCTTCCTATAAAAGTTGAGTTAAAATTAAAATCCGTTGACTAGGACAAAGCTTGTTAGTTTTAGTGAGTTCTGCAGTGGATGGGTGCATGTATGTAAAGTGCTGTTCAGGAGTCAGGTGACCCCTTTTATTTAGTCCTAAAGAGGACCGAAGACTACCTGGTAAATGGCTCCCTTAGGACGTATTTTCGACCCGGGTTCCAATTTCATCCGTTTTACTTTTATGGGTAAACTGGGATGTAATGTAGATAATAAAAGTATATGGTAGTATCAGAATGTGAGTCCAGACTATCCCTCTCTACGCAGATAATTCTTGTAGGGGTAATGAGTTCCCCAACGATTTTTATTTTATTTTTTATTTTTGTGCCCCTTACCTCCAATAGAAGCTGTAATTCATATCATATAAAGAAATATCGAGAACAAATGCAGTTTGACAAATACTATTTCTGTCAAACTGAATACAAACTTTTCCCCGAATCAGTATACTTTGTTTTCAAGCTCGTAATGTTTTTTTTTTATTATTTTGCATCATTAAACATGAATTTTACTTTACAAAGGCCCATAGAACAGGTACTCTAGTTTCTTCCTACAACCCAAAGCAGAGGTTAACAAAATGAAAAAGAAAAACGGAGGAAGGGGGTGAAAAGGTGATAAATCCATCCCTTGAGGGTAGTAAAGGAAAAAAAAATCGATGAAGGCGGCATCAAGAGGACACGTCTTCCGGCATCCTTTAGCAACTTGCCGCCCAGCTTTGGACTAAGTGATTGGTTTAGTCCCATGAACTAGCGTCATAAAATTGCCTAAACTGGTAAAAGAAATTTAGTTATCAAAGTTCCCGCTCGCGCGTCATCACTGTGACGAACTTACGGAACTTTCTCTTCATAAAAATGAGAACATTTTAGCTACTTAGACGATACCGGAAAATTTTACACCCTGAACATAAACCTTTTCATACGCTTTTATTTAGCTTGCTTTTTTGTTTGTTTGTTTGTTAGTCTTGGTCAAATCTTGTAACTCATTTTTCGACCCGTTCCCTCCGTCCGATGGACTTGAAATTTTGCATGGTTACCCATTCCCGGTGACAATACAACCTTACATGATCAGTAGGTGAGGAGTGACCTCAAGTGACCCTACAGTGACCTCTCCCAGTATTTCAGGATTTGTATGAAACTCTTCGGATTTTTCACAACTTCTTTGACTCAGTAAATAACTCTGAGGATTTTTCAAACCTTCTGTGGCTCGACAGGATATCAATTTCGTTTGCTACAATCATAAATCGGTTACAATTTCTGTCAAAACTAGAAAGTATAAAATAACAAAAATATAAATTTTTTTTACACGCTTTTATTAAAATGCACTAAAAAGTGAAAAATAATTTTTTGAGACACTAGGATTTTCTTACAATTAATCATGTCAACAAAAATTAAAAGCGTGGGCCCCAAACATGGGAGAAAAAGCTACAGGAGATAAAAAAGAATATTTCTTTTCTTGTTTTCTATGTTTGGAGCCCACGCTTTTATTTTTGTTGACATGCTTATTCCTAATTCATTCTCCGGCCCCGCACTCTCCCCAACCCACGTCCCTCCCCCATCACTATTTTTTTTAGGGCGATAAAACACCAGGTGCTTGAAAAATGTAACAACGTCTGTCCCACCCCAAAAAATATTGCAGCGGACTTTTGAATGAATAATAACAAATTTTTATGGAAAAACTGTTTGCATAGAAAAACCATACCACTCGGAACCGAACTCTTTATTATTCCTCTTCCTTTTTTCAAAACGATTTTGAGTAATCTACAACATGGAGCGTGATAAATGTAACCGATTGCTTTAGGTACAAAAAATATATATATCGTAGCGGGTTTCTAGTGGATGCAACAACCCACCTTTTGTAATTTGAACAGCAATGAAAAGTTAAAATAAAACCATACAACCCAAGAATAACCATGAACTTTTTCAGTATCTTTTTTTTTAATCATTTTGCTA
>NC_089749.1:21852661-21870161 GCF_040412425.1 Macrobrachium rosenbergii
CATATATATACATATATATATATATAAATATATATATTCATATATATATATATATATATATATATATATATATATATATATATATATATATATATATATATGTCCGTGTGGCTATCTTAGACAATAAATATGTAAATTATAAGGGTATAAATATGAGTGTTCAAGCATCATATACGCGCTTGGATATCTGAACGTACGTGTATATGTATGAGAGTATGCATAATTCTGGCACGCATAGAATTTGCGTGTGCGTATAAGTAGGTGCGTGTAACTAAGCATATGTATATGTATCTTTCTATAAAAGTGGCGTTCGATATGCATGTCTTTACACGTACATACTTATATGCAGTCTATTATGTGAAAAACACGTATGGGTAGTTATTCAAATCTGAAATGAAATGATAACGAGAAAAAAAATTGAAAAACTCATTAATTACGTTCAGTCAAGGTTTGCAAATAATCTTCAAGGTGAATATTGCAATATTTTTTCAGTCCCTAATGACCACCTGACCTTTCCTTCGACACTTAGACGTTAAAATTCCACATCAGGACTTTTAATACTATTATCGATCTTTTCAACTTTGTTTCAGACATTCTCATGATAAACGTAGTCTTCAAACTTCTTTTCAGACTTTCTTTCAGTCTTGAAACTATTTTTTTTTATATTGAATCCTCTTTTAATACTTCTTATTATGTTTTCTGCGTAAAAAATATTTTGCCAGATATTTTTCATATCGGGCCGGGAGTTCAAATTCATTCCCAAAGTCCTCTCAAAATAGATCCAGTAAAAGAACTTCATTTTTAATATACGATATATACTCCTTTTCAAGACCTTAATATGATGTGTATCTATTTTTTTAAACTTATCTTTAAGCCTTACTACGATATAATCAAGATTTAAACCTCTCTTTAGACGCTATGAAGGATCAAAGTCTTCAAAAATCAGTCAACAAACTTCATTTGATATGAAAAAGGAAAGTTGATGTTATCCGGAGATCAGAAAAAATCTGGTGCTTTTCTTACATATGCGTCTGAGTGGTGGAATACAAAAAATTCTTCCTCTGACATAAAAATATTTTATTCTCTCCATTACAAGTTTAATCTTTCCATTCCAGATTTCAGTCTTATTGAAACTAATTTTCAAAAACCTTACAATTTTGTGGGAAGGTGAATGCTCCTAAAACGAGAAAGAAAAAACCAAAGACTGATTTGAGCGTAACCTGATCCTCGCAGTAGATGAATCATGTATAGATTTACTAAGTGGTAAAAGGTTACCAGTCTTCTCAAAAGGTATACTGAGCATTTGTTGAATCAGGCACCAGCTCAGTCATGAAATTACAATTGTTATATATATATATATATATATATATATATATATATATATATATATATATAATATATATATATATATATATATAGAGTAATATAAGACAGCCAACACGAGATAAGAGGAAAAAAGAGAATCGCTGTTTCAGTTTAGACAAAAAAAAATGAGTAAGGCAATTGTAAATTCTATTTTTTCTTTAATCTTTTAAGATGCTTTTATCGTAGCACCACTAATGACACCTTTACCGGTATATTACGTGAAAATTCAATGAATTGAGTTCCGCCAAATTATTAACTTTCGTTTTTATTAGTCTTTATACAACTTATTCCTAGTTTCTTATCTTTTAGGTTTCTTTACCCGACCTGATTTTAGTTTCTTTTCTCCATATTTATCACAAATGTGTCTCTTTCTTCTTCACCTAAATCTTCCAAGTTCTTTTTCTTTTCCATTTTCAACAAAAAATACTCCTAAATTCTATCGTTACTTCCTTTCCTTATCCCCAAGTATTAAATTATTATTTTTGCTCATCATTACTGCACAAATAAAATACCCCTAAACTCCCTTGTTACTTCATTCCGTTATCCACCAAATCTAAATTATTTCTGTTTGGCACAGACAAAAATAACCCCGATTTCTCTCGTTACTTCCTTCCACCATCCACCAATTCTAAATTATTTTTGTGCATCATCACAGCACAAATAAAAATATCCCTAATTTTTCTCGTTACTTCCTTCAATTAACCACCAGCGCTAAATCATTACTGTTCATCATTACTGTACAAATTCTCCTAATTTCTCTCGTTACTTTCTTCCGTTATCAACCAATGCTAGATTATTTTTGTGCATCATCACAGCACAAATAAAAATATCCCTAATTTTTCTCGTTACTTCCTTCAGTTAACCACCCAGCGCTAAATTATTACTGTTCATCATTACTGTACAAATTCTCCTAATTTCTCTCGTTACTTTCTTCCGTTATCAACCAATGCTAGATTATTCATGTTCATCATTACTGCACAAATGCCCTTAATTTCTCCCGTTACTTCCATCCTTTATCGACCAGCGCTAAATGATATTTTTCATCATTAAACCTAGAATTTAAATATCCCCAAATTCTCTTGTTATTTCCTTCCGTTATCAACCAGTACTAGATTATTTTTATACAAATTTCAACGTCGAGGTTCCAGGAACTATATGAAAACGACCCTCGTATCTGTGGAGCTTCGCTGTACTTGAATGTGATACCAAACCCATCAGACTACACCTTTTGTCTTTCCAGATGTAGTAACTCTGTGCCCTGAATCGCTCTGGGTTCTGTTGAGTCTCCGTTCTCATGAATGTCCTCGACTGTCAATGCATGAATCGTATTCATTCCCGTCCTTTTACGCAATTTTGTAATCTCTCTCTCTCTCTCTCTCTCTCTCTCTCTCTCTCTCTCTCTCTCTTCGAATTATTATGCTAATATCTCAGTCTTGAATTTCACCGTTTACATTTTCAATCTCTCTCTCTCCCTATACCGTTGTTTTCCTCTCTCTCTCTCTCTCTCTCTCTCTCTCTCTCTCTCTTTAACCGTCGCCATCTTTTCAGCAATACCTAACAGTGACGTGGATAGCACTGTAATGCTGTTAAATAATGTAATATAAGTATGCGACAATCTGTTCCCGCTGTGTTTTAATAACCTTCCAAAAATGATGATGTAATATGAGCTCATATTTTCGGGTTGAAAAAAAGCAAAAACTCGAGTCGTCTCTAATTCTTGGTTTTTGGTCAGTGAGATTTTTGGTTCATGGCGATGGTAAACACATTTTAAAAAGCCAAAAATAAATAAATAGTCTAACAAATAAATAAATTAATTAATTAGTTAATTAATGAATAAAGCAATAAAATAGTTCCACCTCAGAAACCAAACAGAATGTGTTTGGTGAACGATTGCTTCAAAGCGATATGAAATCTTCCAGTTGACAAGAAAACGGCAAAATCTAAACATCAAATTCTAAACATCAAACGAGCGAAAAGCAAACGGTCTGGCCTTGACAACTATCAGAATAACTTTGGAAACACTCAACATATGACACTGAAGATAAACAATATGGCGTTTCAAAAGCATCATGACCTTGAAACGAAGCACCCTGACTTAGTAAACAAAGAGCATGGCACTGAAAACTATTACTATTATTATTATTATTATTATTATTATTATTATTATTATTATTTCAGTAGATGAAACCTATTCACATGGAACAAGCACACAGGGGCCATAGACCTGAAATTCAAGCTTCCAAAGAATGCTGGCTTCACCTCCCACCGCAGACCCCACACTGCAGCAGTAACTGATCATGATACAGAGCCAGTGATTTTTCATCGCCCCCGGGGAGACGCGAACCCGCGACATCTGAGTGGCATGCCACGACACTAACCGCTATACCAGAGGGCCAGCATAAAACACAGCGAATGAACTTATAAACAAACACCGTGACTTTACACACAAACAGTGACCCTTAAAACTCTCTGTATGACGCTGATAACAAACAGCATGACACTGAAAGCGGACACAAAACCCTTGTGAATTAAAAACACGAGGGTGAAAGCAGGCATTAGAAGAGACCTGAAATCAAAAGACAAATGAAAGCAATGAGGACGACCTCACAATAGCTTTATGACATAAACACTGACCTTGGAAACCAACCAGATAGTCGAAACCTAAAGGAAATGACCTCAAAAACAACCATAACAGACGTAAAAGAAAAAAATAAACTTGAAAGACAGGCCGACACTGAAGACTAAAAAAATAACGGTGAAAGCAGACTTAACCGTAAGAAGAAAAAGGTTGACCTTGAAACAAACAAAAAGACTTAGAAAACAAAGAGCACGACTCGTAAAGGACAGGACGACCATCATCATCGTTTGCCCTCTTTGCCAATGGGATGATTCTGCAAACGGAGGTCATCAGCTTGACGGTAAGTATTGCAATTCGCTGTCGTTGCAGGAAGCAACGGAGGATGTTACAAATACACGCTTCGTACAGGAATACTGCTAACCAGACACATCAATGCATTCATTTTATACACACACTCACACACATATATATACAGTATATATAATGTATATATGTGTGTATGTATATTGTATGTATATATACTGTATATATATAATTATATATATATATATATATATATATATATATATATACAGTATATATAATTCATAATACACATACAGTATATATATGATATATATATATATATATATATATATATATATATATATATATATATATATATATATATATATATATATATATATATATATGTGCGTGTGTGCGTGTGTGTATGTGTGTGTGCGCGTATGGCAATACATGCTCCTTGCAAAACTAGCGACCAGAACGAACAGGCACCAAAGAGCCAAGCTCTTAGAACTCTTAAAAATATCATAAAAGCTGCCTGCTCCTCGTTTAAGGTTCCTTAACCTTTAAGGTATACAGGTGGGCCGGGGCAGAGAGATTATTATACACAGGCATAAGGGCAAAACTTCCCCAAGCAGGTCAGGCGGGAGGGGTGAGGTGGGGTTGGAGTTGGGGAAGGGGAGGTAGGGGTTCGTCGAGATAGGGCGGTAGGAGTGCATTGGATAACGAAGCGTTGGCGCTCTCTCAGATTACCCGGATTTAGAAGAGAAATGCCCGTCTGGCGTCGCAGGTTTCAGGTGAGTTGATGTGAAAAGGTGAGGTACTCCGTTTAAATTGATAATATAGGGGGATAATTCAACAGTAAATTATGTGCAAAGTTGATCAAAATGGAAATATATGAAATTCTTAAAAAAGACAGACCCTCTCAAAAGACTAAATACAAACTACAGTCACGCAAATACAGTCTACCATTGCAATAGAAAAAGTATATAATTAAAAATTATGAAACCAATATCTCGTAAACAGAAAATCCTGCACTAGATTTTTAAACATCATTGGGGTTCCCAGGAAGAGAATGGTTATCATTCTCATCCTGGCATTCAGAGAAGAAACGTCCTCTACTGTCCCCAAGACTGGGACACTTAACCACCACAAAACACGAGAAAGAAAGTCAGTTATAATGATAACATACCAAAACCTATTTCCCATAAGAGCCAATTTAGACGACTGAGGAAAAAGTAAATAGACAGTAAATTAGGTTCAAAAGTAACAATATAATTGTTGCTGCCATAAAATCTAACGGATTGTTTTAATTGCTGTAAGCTAGAAACAGGCTTTCTACTCTACTGGTTTCTCAAGCACCGAAGTTGGGTATGACTGGACTGATCCTTACCTGGATGGGTGACTATGTGGTTGGCTGCCATGGCGTTAACATCAACCCACTATTTGTACTTAAAACCTGAAAAAAGAGGAGGGGCTAATATAGTTATCACTCATGCATATCATTAGTTAAACTTGCAACAAGTGCTGTTGGTCTGGTGTGAGTGGCAATGGATTACAGTGAGGTCTTAGACGCCTATAAGAGTGACGTAAAAGCCTCATAAATATTCGTTATCTGCAAGTCAGATTCAGGTTCCTCATTAAACAAGAGGACTCAACTTGTTGCTGAGAGATATAGTGTTACTGTGCCACCCTTAAACAATTCCTTCCTTTTCCAGCCTTGAAAAAGCTCTCTCTCTCTCTCTCTCTCTCTCTCTCTCTCTCTCTCTCTCTCTCTCTCTCTCTCTCTCTATTATTCTTATATGTGCTTCCTCTACAACTGATATGAATCCACATTCTCTCTCTCTCTCTCTCTCTCTATCTATCTATTATTCTTATATGTGCTTCCTCTAAAACTGATATGAATCCACATTCTCTCTCTCTTCCTAACTTGGCTCTTTCTAGAACTGACATTTTCAAAATTATTCTTGTATGGGCTTTCTTTAAAACTGCAATTTTTCCACATTCTCTCTCTCTCTCTCTCTCTCTCTCTCTCTCTCTCTATTATTCTTATATGTGCTTCCTCTAAAACTGATATGAATCCACATTCTCTCTCTCTTCCTAACTTGCCTTTTCTAGAACTGACATTTCAAAATTATTCTTGTATGGGCTTTCTTTAAAACTGCAATTTTTCCACATTCTCTCTCTCTCTCTCTCTCTCTCTCTCTCTCTCTCTCTCTATTATTCTTATATGTGCTTCCTCTAAAACTGATATGAATCCACATTCTCTCTCTCTTCCTAACTTGGCTCTTTCTAGAACTGACATTTTCAAAATTATTCTTGAATGGGCTTTCTTTAAAACCGCAATTTTTCCACATTCTCTCTCTCTCTCTCTCTCTCTCTCTCTCTCTCTCTCTCTCTCTCTCTCTCTCTCTCTCTCTCTCTCTATTATTCTTATATGTGCTTCCCTCTAAAACTGATATGAATCCACATTCTCTCTTCCTAATCCTGGCTCTTTCTAGAACTGACACTTTCAAAATTATTCTCTTGTATGGGTTTTCTTTAAAACTGCAATTTCTTCCACACTTTCCTCTCTCTCTCTCTCTCTCTCTCTCGCCTCTCTCTCTCTCTCTCTCTCTCTCTCTCTCTCTCTCTCTCTCTCTCTCTCTCTCTCTCTCATTCCTTTTAGTGCCGCATTCCATCCCCGTTTTTCCATCTCCCTTAATGACTGGAACTTCTACAAAGTAGTCAAACTCACCATCACCTTGACTCTTTCCAAGAGGGAAAAAATCCTATATATCTTTTCCTGTACTTATTTTTTCCAGGGGAAATTTTCTTTTCGTTAATTTGGGAGAGAGAGGAATTGTGGTTTTTTTCTGACCCTTAAAATGAGATGGGAGTGTTTTGAAATAGCGAGCCATTTTTCTTTCGCAAAGTGTCTTACGTAATTAAGCCTCTTATTTACGCTGTTAAAAGTTCTCTATCCCTTTCTTGAAGAAGAAGAAGAATGAGGAGGAAGAGGAGGAGGAGGAGGAGGAGGAGGAAAGAGTAGAAATTAAAGCAAACGAAGAAAGACAAGGAATTAGAGCAAGAGGAAGAGGAAGAGGAAGAGGAGGAGAGGAAGAAATAAATGCAAGGGGAGGAGGGAACGAAAAATAAAAGAAATTAAGTAATATAAGAAGAAAAAATAGGAAGAAAAGAAATTATGAAAAATAAGAGAAGGAAGAAAGGCGAGAGGAAGAGGTAAAATAAGAAAAGTAGTGAATGAAAAAATAAAAAGGACGATTAGACACAGAAAACAAATAAGCTGAAAACTGTTATTTTTCCTCATATCTCTCTTCTTCTTCTTCTTTTTTCTTCTTTCTTCTCTCTTCCCTTTGTGCCATTCCATCCTCCTGTTCTTCCATCTCCCTTTACGGCTGGAACTTCTAAAAAGAAAAAAAAATCCGGCAAAAGTAGAAGCACTCGCCATCACCTTGACTCTTTCCAAGAGGGAAAAAAAATCCTATGTATTTTTTCCAGGGGAAATTTCTTATCGTTTCTTTGGGAGAGAGAGGAATTGGGTGTTTTTTCTGACCCTTAAATGAGAGAGAAGTGTTTTGAAATTGCGAACCATTTTTCTTCCTCAAAGAAGTGTCTTGCGTAATTAAGCCTCATTTACGTTGTTAAAATTTAAGATCCTCTAGAGAAGGAGGAGGAGGAGGAGGAGGAGGAGGAGGAGGAGGAGGAGGAGGAGGAGGGATGGAAGAAAAAAGAGAAGAAATTAACGCAAGAATGAGAGGAAAGCGAAAAAACAAAGAAAAGAAATTCATGCAAAGAGGAGAGAAAAGAAAGAAATTCAAGAAGAAGAAGAAGATACTGAAGCAAAAGAAGGAAGAAACGAAGAAAGACAGGAAATGAAAGTTAGGTCAGATGAATAAAAATCGAAAGAAAAGTTATTATGGAAAACAAGGAAAGAAAAGAGGTGAGAAGTTAAAAAACTTAAAAACAGAAGAGGAAGAAAAAATAAAGAGGACGTTTAGAAACAGACAGCAAAGAAGCTGATATAGAAGACCGGGGAAAATAGGAAAGAATAAGAAATAAAAAAGAAAAGGATAGAAAATAATTTCAATATTAAATCCCAACGGAGAAAATATAAAACACAAAACTCAATATTGAGACGCCACGAAAAACCAAAAAGTGACTAAATCAATTAATCACTTTTACTTCTTTCTCTTGTGTGTTAGTTTTCGGTAAAAGAAAACGCACTTTTCTTGTCCGTTCAGGATCTTAAATATTTCGAAGCTAGAGGGCTGCAACTTGTATGCTGATCATCCACTCAAATCATCAAACATACCAAATTGCAGCCTTTCAGCCTCATTAGTTTTTATTTTATTTAAGGTTAAAGTTAGCCATGATCGTGGATCTGGCACCGCTATAGGTGCCAACCACAGAGGCCACCACCGGGTCGTGGCTGAAAATTTCATGGGCGGCGGCTGAGAGTTTCATGGGCCATGGCTGCGAGTTTCATACAGCATTATATCTGTACAGAAAACTCGATTGCGCCGAAGAAACTTCGGCACAATTTCTGTTTTATTTTCCTTATTAGTTTAAATTCTTTTCTATTCATCATTATGCGCTTTTTCTGATGATTTTGTCATTTCCTTCTAATGGTGAGGCTTACTTTCGAGAGATAGCTCCTATTTCAAAATGATTCTCTCTAACTTGACGCCTCCAAAAATGCAGTTTCTCTTTCTTAAGATTAAGGAAGGAAATTTCCCCCAGAGACAATAGCGAGCGCTACAACTTTTTTTCCCCCGAGATATTTTTTCCAGTTTTTATACCTTTTTTCTTGAGATTCAGACGACGAAACTGATTACTTCACAGCCTCTGAAAGGGAGGAAACGGTCCTTTTTTTACGCGGAGGTGTGAGAATGGGGATGAGATATTAAGCTAGAGGGAGAAGGAGAGAGAGAGAGAGAGAGAGAGAGAGAGAGAGAGAGAGAGAGAGAGAAATGGCATTGAAAAGGCAGACAAGGCTAAGGTGACATAGTGGCTCTGGAGAATGCCAGTCTAAAATTAGTTTGCATGAGAGAGAGAGAGAGAGAGAGAGAGAGAGAGAGAGAGAGAGAGAGAGAGAGAGAGAGAGAGGTGGGGGGGTTGTTATCGAAGAAATCACGCAATTACAAATAAAACCAAAGTAAAATATTCGGCGGGAATAGTCATTCGCAAAACGGCAAGATTATAACTGACAAAACTCACGAATAGAGAGAGATTAGCAGAAACAGTAATTGCAAAAAGGCGAGATTATGCCTGATAAACCTGCGTAGAGAGAGAGAGAGAGAGAGAGAGAGAGAGAGAGAGAGAGAGAGAGAGAGAGAGAGAGAGGCTGACTGAGTGCCAAGGCGAAGCCTCAAGACTCGGGAGGATTCAAATCTGTTCCACCTTCGACCAGACGTCTCTCTCTCAGATCGAATCACCCTGAGACAATTGTGTTCCCCATCGACTTCCCGACGGCGTTGCTAGCGGAACGGAGCCACGCAGTAACGCCGGCGAAGATTGGAAATGTGAGCGGCAGGGGTGGAGGAAGCGTGAAATGGACGCGGGAAATTGAAAATGAGTCCCAGAGACAAGGGTGGAAGGTGAGGTTAATTACACTATCGAAGACTGGAAAACACACACACACGAATATATATATGTGTATAAATATATATGTATATATATGTATGTATGTATGTATGTATGTATGTATGTATATATATATATATATATATATATATATATATATATATATATATTATATATATATATATATATATATAGAGAGAGAGAGAGAGAGAGAGAGAGAGAGAGAGAGAGAGAGAGAGAGAACCACAGTCAAAATATACGAATAGGGGAGATTGTTTTCATAAGGCCAATCCAAACAAAACAACTGAAATCTTATAACAGAATCAAACAGAGACGAATATCAAAAGCACGATAAAGAAAGAAGGAGAAGACCTTGCTACCTCACAGGCATCACAGCAGTGACCTTTCGAGTTCAATTTCCCAAGCCAGATTCGCTCAGCAAAGCAGGACAGGTGAGGCGGGGGAAGGGAGGGGGGCCGGGTTGCCGCCGCGCGCGCGTTCAAGGAACTTCCTGATGAGGAAGCAAATCCAATTTATGATTAATTCCCAGGTAATGGCATTATACCGCCTTGCTCGGACTTTTCCACCTGGTCTCTTCGCTCCCGACGATGGGACAGGAGGGACCGGATGGAGAGATGGGATGGATGGAGTGATCATCTTGCTTTCAGTTGCAAGCAGGAAATTGCCTTCTCTGGCGAGGGAATGGGAGCGTTGAAATTGCGTGGTCTGTCATCGGAGATCTAATAATTGAGACGACCTCGTCGAAGAGCGGAAGTGATGACTGTATGATGAATGTATAAAAATCAAGTGTTGTCTCTCAAGGCGATATTTCTGAAAAGCCATCTCTATTCAAGGGTCCCCGTAGGTAGGGTGTTATCAGTGCACTGACGCGGTGCAATTGTACATTATTTAAGGCTTTTTTTTATCTTCCATCTTATTTTCCACCTTTAACAATTGTTTCATAGTGAAACTGCGACGCCTTCTTCCTGTCACACCTTTAAAACTTTCCTTACTCTGAACTTCCCTTTCAGCACTGAATGACCTCGTAGGTCCTAGCGCTTGGCCCTGGCCTAAATTTAATATTCCAATTCCAGTTCTAAGTGTGGGCCCGATAGACGGAACTATGAGTGACGGAGAAGTATAGCCACGTGGCCTCGCTTGCATAGTTTGACAAATTGCTTTATCAGGCGATGGGAATGCAGAGTTGGCCTGTCTTAAGACTCCAATTAAAAAAAATTTCCCTAAGGATAAAAATGGAGATAAATATAAAAGGGACGGAATGTCCTCACTTCAGGTCGAAGGCAGCTTGCTGAAGTGACCTCATCTAAAACCGAAAAGAGAAAGAAGTGAAGTAACTTCACTTGAAGAAGTTACCAAGGCGTTACTGACTGACTTCGGACACTGATCTCGAGAGCCTCCAAAAGGCTGTCCATACCACCCTCCCCACCTTGACCTCTCTGTACAAGTCACGAAATCGAGGGTCAACGTGGCCACTTCTTCCTTAGATAAACAGAAGGAATTACGAATTTGTCCGGATCTACTTTGCAGCCCGAAGGAGGTGATCCCACCTAAAGCGGAAAAGGACACTTTATGGCAAATACTTGACTCCGAGATGTTGTCTAGGCGTGCACGCCAAAGGCCTCATTGTCTTGGCTGCTGATTCGGAGAAGGGACAGCCCCAACAAATCAGTCTTCAGAGGCACCCAAGCAATGAGCACACCATGAGCAGCAATGTTCGACGGAACAATTCATCCAAAGTTAAATCATAAAAAAATTCCAAAGTTAAATTATCAAAAATTTCAAACTTATTTGAAGAAAAAGGGAAAAAATGAATTAATTAATAGATTTTAAATATACTTCGGTATTTAAAAATCGGTATTCACAACATTTCCGAGAAAAATAGTAGCTTTTATTTTTTTTTACAAAGCAAGCATGCAATGCCAAATTGGTTTGATCATTATTATAAAAGAGGTTAAACATTTACCCTTTCTAAAAAAATGTTGATCACTTATTCCCTTGCTAGTTATTCAAACTAACAGCCTTTAGCGATGGAATGAAAGCACGGGAGAACTAAAAAAAAACTTTTGATGTAAAAATAACGTATTCATCTATACAAAGGAAATTACTGACATTTTATACTGAGGATATTGTTGGCAATTTTTTTTTATTTACACAGGAAATTGTTGACAATTTACACATAAAATTATTGACGCCTCGCACAGAGTAAATTGTTGGCAATTTAGTGATCGGTGAACGTGACCTTCCACTACAATCGCAAGTTTTAGAATTCTCTTCCTGCTTTCGTTTTTCCTTACTTTTATAATCTATCATCCTTCAAGAAACAGTCCGTCTATTGCGTACTTGAGCATTTTTGTCTTGTTTCCTGGGCTACATTAGAACTCCAGAATGTCCTCCCACTGGAGTATATAAACCAATATTTCGTTGATATATAAGTGAAAACAGACAGACAGTATGTAAATGATGAACAGAGAGAGAGAGAGAGAGAGAGAGAGAGAGAGAGAGAGAGAGAGAGAGAGAGAGAATTAACAAACAGACAGAAATAGGAAATTCAATTAATAAAACCCTCCATCATTCAGTCAAAGCTGGACTCAAAAAGATACAAATAAAGTACTCTTAAATCATATTGCTTGTCCAACATGTAATGCTCCCCTGAATGTCGTTTCAGTGAAATGGACAAAATGAAAGCTCAAATTAACTACAAAGAGGAAGTCCTCTCAGTAAAATGTCAATGTTAGAGTACTCAAGTTGAAAGTTAATATATATATATATATATATATAGGCATATATATATATATATATATATATATATATATATATATATGTGTGTGTGTGTTTTATATATATATATATATATATATATATATATATATATATATATATATATATATATATATATATATGTATGCATATATATGTAGGAGTTGAAAATGTATATTCCTTGTGTTTGTGCGTATGTAGATACGGTTTCACAGCAACTTTTGCATGCTGTTTTTTAAAAGCTGTGTTCTTTTCTCTTTAAGCCTCTATATTTAGAGTCAGGAAGGTGGACGAGAGCATATGTGCTCTATATAGTGCATGCTACCTGTATGCCTGTATATTTTGGTATACAAAATATATAGCTGTGTGCTCATCTCAGAATATACAGGGGTGCGACTTGTAACCTGAAATTTAGAGTTAAAAGTTACATAAGCCTTTATTTGTCCTATTCACAGAATATGTGATAAGCTCATTTGCAGATTTAGTGTCACGAATGTAAATGTATATACCCGGTATGCATGCTTGATACCTATATAGTTAGGGTAAAAAAAATAAAAAACACTAGCACTGTTACTTTTGGTGTTGTAAAACATGTATACAATTGTATACATTCCTGCAATAACTCCATACTTCGCAGACATCTTGTATTATAGCATATTTAAAATAAAATCTATAACCACGTGTGCCAATACCTGTACCTGCGCCATACTACAATACATTTATAATGCTTCTGCCAAAGAGTGCAGCATATTGTATATTAATCCAGTATAATATATATATATATATATATATATATACATATATATATATATGTACACTCTTATACATATTTACGTAATTTATAATTTCTCTGCACACAATGGTATAAGTAACATGTAAGTCCACATTGTAAGTCAGTAGTCGCTTGACGATGCCACAGTTTGGCGAAACAGCTGTCGTGACAAAAGCCAATAAATGGGAGAAGGAAGCTTGCGTATTTTTCATCAGGAGTTGATGCAAGAGAATTTGAAAAACTCCGACATTAAGCAGATTCCTGCAAGAAGCTCAACGATGCCGATAAAGCAACTGCTTTTAAAGAATATGTATGTATAATACATATATTATATATGTAGGTATATATGTGTGTATGTATATATATATATATATATAGTATATATATATATATATATATATATATATATATATATATATATATATATATAAATATATATATATATATATATATATATATATATATATATATATATATATATATATATATATATATATATATATATATATATATATATATATATATACAGTAGTACATATATATATATATATATATATATATATATATATATATATATATATATATATATATATATATATATTGTCTAACTGTGGCTTGATAAAGATTTGTGACCTGCATATGAGCCATATAGCCTGTGTAAATTCTACACACAGTGTAGGTTTCCTGTATACCTGTGTTGTTTTGACGGCCAGACACGCAAATTGGATGGTGACATGGATTTGAAGAAAAACCGTTTGCTAAGATCAAGGCTGAGCCTCCAGATCAAAGGACAAATGGGGGAAAATCTCGCAGGTCTTTCCACAAGGGTCGACAACATTTGCCCCAGAGAGAGAGAGAGAGAGAGAGAGAGAGAGAGAGAGAGAGAGAGAGAGGGTGTAATAAAATATTTTTTAAGAAACGTCTTCAGACCCAAGAAGTATAGGGGAGAGAGGGAGAGAGAGAGTTATAATTTCTAAGGAAGTGTCTTCCGGTCCAAGAAGTAAGAGAGAGAGAGAGAGAGAGAAAGAGAGAGAGAGAGAGAGAGAGAGAGAGATAGGTTAAGTTTACCTTAGTTTAACCAGACCACTAAGCTGATTAACAGCTCTCCTAGGGCTGGCCCGAAGGATCAGACTTATTTTACGTGGCTAAGAACCAACTGGTTACCTGGCAACGGGACCTACAGCTTACTGTGGAATCCGAACCACATCATACCGAGAGATGAATTTCTATCATCAGAAATAAATTCCTCTAATTATTCATTGGCCGGCCGGAGACTCGAACTCGGGCCTAACAGAGTGCTAGCCGAGAACTCTATCGACTCGTCCAACGAGGAACTAGAAGAGAGAGAGAGAACATAATACAAGATAATAGAAGCTGACGTTTATTTTACCGTTACAGATGCATCAATAATCGATTTATTCACTTCGACACGGCCAAGCAACCTCCCCTCTTTTTAATAACAATTGTAAAACCGAATACCAGAAAAATCTAGACTGTGCAAACACACATTCAGATGCTCATCTGACCGAGAAGAATCGCTCTTCTAGGTCTGTATAAACTGTTAAAAGATATATTTACTGAGTCGGTAAACTGATCTTAGATCACCTCGAGGAAACCGTTGATGACAACTGTCACACGAGCCATTTTTGCCAGGGGGGAAAAAAAGGTAATTTCCACGAAATTTATGGGAATTACCACCGTTTCTTCGCGCTGTCGCCTTTTGGGTTGGTGAGTGGTTCACTCTCGGCGAAGAGAAATTGTATTCTTTCTTGTTGTTGTTGATGTTAGAGTGAGAGACACTGGGGTGAGATTTTCAATAGTTTATCTTTATTAACTCTACATTTTGCCACTTAAATGAGTCTGTAAGATTGCTTTTGTTGTATCTTGGGAAACAATTTGTTTTAGTGGTATCTAGGGAAAGCAATTTGTGTTGATGATATCCAGGGAAACGATTTGTTTTCGTGATATCTAAGGAAGCGAGTGCTTTGGTGGCATACATGAAAACAATTTACTTTGGTGGTATCTTTGGACAAAAATTTGCATTCGTGGCATCTAGGGGAACAATTTGCTTTCGTCGTATGTAGGGAACAAATTGCTTTGGTAGCATCTAGATAAGCAAATTGTGTTGGGGGTATCTAGGGAAAAAATTTATTTTTGTGTTACGTAGGGGAACAATTTATTTTAGTGGTATGCAGGGAAACAATTAGTTTTAGTAGTATCTATGGAAACACTTTGTTTTGTGGCACCTCAGAAAGCAATTTGCTTTGGTGGCATCTAGGGAGGAAACAATTTGCTTTGGTGGCATCTAGGAAAATAGTTCCCTCAGGTTCCTAGACTTGATAGCTCGCCAGCAGGATTTTATACTGGGCATCAAGGAATCCAAGAGATAAACATGGCTTTCTTAGTTTTCCCAGTTAAAAACGTGTCAATTTATTTCCATTTTGGTATCCAGGCTTCCCTGAAAGAAAAATTATTTCCTCTAGTTTCTACAGTTGGAAAGTGTCAAATAAGAATTTGTTTGACGGTGCTCATGAACCCATGAAGGAAACAAGATTATATCTGCGATCTTTTATAATAGAAAAATTATCATCTAAGCTATTTTATTCACTTAACATATTAGATCATATGGCTTTAAGTTTGAGAAAAACAATCTCTCTCTCTCTCTCTCTCTCTCTCTCTCTCTCTCTCTCTCTCTCTCTCTCTCTCTCTCTCTCTCTCTGTGCATGGGTACCTAAAAGCACTCCATTCAATTTCGGGACGATCAGATTACCGGATTCAACCTCGCATCCAAATTCCGGATCCGGTTGGGGGGAGCGAGCACTTTGAGGCTGCCCCGAGAGGGTATCCTGGATCACACGCGGTCTACCATTGAATTTCGAACGACCATGTATATATAAAAAAGTAGGACGTGTTGTTTTGCGTTACTGAACCTGGCGCCTTTGCTCCTGGACAACAAAATAAAAGATTACGGTGTTTCTGGAACTGAAAATGGAGGTACGAAACTGCACTCTGGCCAGAGAGTTTCTCGAATGAAATTTGCACGTAATTCTGCAATCGAATTATAATAGTTTCGATGGCTGGTAATATCTAGCCCTTGGAACGCAATGTTAACCAGATTAGAGTACGGTAATGTCTAGTGTTCAAGTGTCACAAGGGATCCTTTCATAAGCATTATTGAACTAAAAGCAACGTATAATAATGAGGATACTTAGTATTGCAGTCATCTCTAGGTCAGCATTTGACAAGGTGTACAATGTTGGCCTCCTACAATTAGATGCAACTCCATTGCCTTGTGGAAGACTAATTAGCCAAAGGCTGAGTGACCTTGCCTCAAAACAAGACAACTGCGGATAAGTTAAATGGCCACAGTTTTTACAGTGTCCCCAGTCGTTAGCTGTCCTGCTCTATATTTTTACTTTCAGAATCACTTCCACCTAACGGGATTGCCATATGTTCTGATGATGATGATGTGCAGTAGATAGATGAACTCTTATTGATATTCTGATGTACAGTAGATAGATGAACTCTTATTGATAAAGTCCATTTTTTTCCGCACTAATCTGGAATGCAGAGGAAATTTTAGATAAAAATCAACGGGTGGCTTGAGTTAGAAGAGTCAGATAATGATGTGATGATACGCTGCCTTTCCAGAGCGTTAAAAGAAGGTTCCATCAAAGTGATGGCAACGCCTCTGTGATAAAACATTCGTATGCCGAGGAAACTCATAGAGTGGCTACTACTATGCATGGCTGGTACAGTCCAGACATCTTAGTGAATTCATTGAGGCTCTCTATATCCCCCATACCCCAAAAGATGCCACAGGAACTGATTAAATGGTTGGTTTAGTTATGTGAATCTTCATAAATTTACCTGGAATGCACGAGTAACCCGACTGAAAGTGAAGGCTGAAATCATTAGAACGAAGAGAGGGATAAGGCATTAATAATTAAGAAATCAGTTGGAAATGATGACAACTGGAAGGGTGAAAACTAAGGACATATTCAAGCAAATGAATGACATGGAAGACATTCCCACATTTCAACAACGCCTTGCTTATTGATTCATAGACTGGATTATTTGTACCACGGGTTGTGAATTTATTATCATTTTTCAGTAGATGAAACCTATTCGTATGG
>NC_089749.1:21872661-21880161 GCF_040412425.1 Macrobrachium rosenbergii
GAAGTTTCCATTTATGAAAAGTCTCGAAGTTTCCGTTTATGAAAAGACTCGAAGTTCCCATTTGTAAAAAGTCTCGAAGTTTCCATTTATGGAAAGTTTCGAAGAAGTTCCCATTTACGAAAAGTCTCGAAGTTCCCATTTACGAAAAGTCTCGAAGTTCCCATTTATTAAAAGTCTCGAAGTTCCCATTTATGAAAAGTCTCGAAGTTCCCATTTATGAAAAGTTTCGAAGTTTCCATTTATGAAAAGCCCCAAAGTTCCCATTTATGAAAAGTCTCTAAGTTTCCATTTATGAAAAGTTCCGAAGTTCCCATTTATAAAAAGTCTCGAAGTCTCCATTCATGAAAGTTTCGAAGGAGTTTCTATTTATGAAAAGCCTCGAAGTTCCCATTTATAAAAAGTCTCGAAGTTTCCATTTATGGAAAGTTTCGAAGAAGTTACGAAAAGACTCGAAGTTCCCATTTATGAAAAGTTTCTAAGTTCCCATTTATGAAAAGTCTCGAAGTTCCCATTCATGAAGTCTCGAAGTTCCCATTTATGAAAAGTTTCTAAGTTTCCATTTATGTAAAGGCTCGGAGTTTCCATTTATGGAAAATCTCGAAGTCTCCATTTACGAAAAGTTTCGAAGCTTCCATTTATGGAAAATCTCGAAGTCTCCATTTATGAAAAGTTTCGAACTTTCCATTTATGGAAAACCTCGAAGTCTCCATTTATAAGAAGTTTCGAAGTTTCCATTTATGGAAAATCTCGAAGTCTTCATTTATGAAAAGTTTCGAACTTTCCATTTATGGAAAATCTCGAAGTCTCCATTTATAAAAAGTTTCGAAGCTTCCCTTTATAAAAAATCTCGAAGTGTCCATTCATGAAAATTTCGAAGAAGTTTCTATTTATAAAAAGTCTCGAAGTCTCACTCTGCGAAAAAAATGAAGAAGAAACAGACTGAGAGCAAGAAGGAACACAACTCGTTTTGGCGAAGGTATTACCGCTACAACGGCACTTCCTTGTCTCGCCAGTATTCAGTCAACAACAAAAACAATAACACAGATTCCGTTCGTGGAAGGTTGTCTTCACAAAGGCAAAATCTGGGACCTTTTTCCTTGCAGTTAACTTCTTTATCTTCTTTGTAGTTTTCTGTAAAAGAAAACACTGGGATGGTTTCGTCTGTCCGTCCGCCCTCAGATCTTATAAACTACAGAGGCTAGAGGGCTGCAAATTGGTATGATGATCATCCACCCACCAATCAGCAAACATACTAAATTGCAGCCCTCTAGCCTTAGTAGTTTTTATTTTAATTTAAGGTTAAGGTTAGTCATGGATCGTGTGTCTGCTACCGGTGCCAAACGCCGACGTGTCCACACTTGACCGCATCTGGGGAGCAACTGAGCGCTGCCCGGTCGTGGCTTAGAGTTTCGTACTGCAGCACTTCGAGAGTTTCATACAGCATTACAGAAAACTCGATTGCGCCGAAGTTTCTTATGCGCAGTTTTTACTTGTTTCTTTCCAGTTAACTTTCCTATCTTCTTTCTTACCATTTTGTTTTCTTTTCTGTTCACGGTCTTGCTTCAAAAAAAAAAAATCTCCTTTCGTCGCTGAAGAGGAAAATGAACCTGCTCTCAAAAAGCTAATTAGCCCGTCAGGGAGATTTTGCTTCCCCGATTACGTTTAACGATGCAGAGAGAGAGAGAGAGAGAGAGAGAGAGAGAGAGAGAGAGGGCAGAGAAAATTCTTCAGGAACACAAAGAAAAAATGCATTCAAACGAGACTAGATAAAAATAACCGAATCAAAAACAGTAACAAATCTCACTCGGTTTTCTCAGAACCAAACGAAGAGTATTCGCAACTCCAGTAAGTAATAAATACTAGGAAAAACTTCGGAGACAAAAACGATAAGCAAATTAGAAACGAAAAGGTTATAAATCTAAAAAATGAAGAGTTATACCTTTGGTTGGTTTGGTTACTTTACATCTTTTCTTGATAATATATTCATTCTTAGGTTTCGTTTTTCATCGGAGGAGAGAAAGGGAGAGAGCTTTAAGAGCTTTAATACTTCTTTCATGTCGATGAATGAGACAGAGAAAGAATTGACGAAGAAAAGCATGAGAGAGAGAGAGAGAGAGAGAGAGAGAGAGAGAGAGAGAGCTAATATATTGCTTGGTCAGGAAAATAACTTTTTACAAGGCGATTCGACAATTAATATATTTTAGAGAGAGAGGGAGAGAGAGAGTGAGAGAGAGAGAGAAATGACAAAGAAAATCATGAGAGAGAGAGAGAGAGAGAGAGAGAGAGAGAGAGAGCTAATATATTGTTTGGTCAAGAAAATAACTTTTTAATCGGTGATTCGAAAATTAATATATTTCAAAGAGAGAGAGAGAGAGAGAGAGAGAGAGAGAGAGAGTTTTGGGGTTCCATTGCATCACTGTATTGGATGTGCTGCGATCTCTGCTTCCTGGCACGTTGTTTATTTGTTTGTTTGTGTTGTTTGGCATGATTTTTTCTTTCGTTGTAATCTAATCACTCCATGGTGTCGATAGCTCATCGGAAGAAAAAAAGGGAAAAAGAAAGATTCAATTCTTCTTTCATGGAAATGAATGAGACACAAAAAATGAAAGGGGGAAAAAGAAGACAAAGTAGGAAAAGCATGAGAGAGAGAGAGAGAGAGAGAGAGAGAGAGAGAGAGAGAGAGAGAGAAATCTTGCGCAAGCAAGCAGGGTTTTTGAAAGCGATCTCAGAGCAGCCTTGTACAAGACTATGTACTGAGACGAAATACCCTGTTCCCGTACGTTGGCATTCAGCTTGTTGGGCATCAGAATAGAGCGTGAAGGTGTGACGAGAGGTATGGCACTCTCAGTGCCACTTTCCGCCCGGGCACTAGCAGTAGTGCCCCGTTTGCAGCCAAGACTGTAGCGCCCAGAGAAACAATACGCAAGCTTCTCTGTCTTTGTTCTGGCTCTTTTTTTGACATCACCCCCTTAATCCATAGTTTCTATTTGACCTTTGACCTCTTTAGGTCATTTGTTTGACCCGCAGTGCCAATTCTGAAGCCAAGGTTATAGTGACGCGAGAAAAAGTGCTTCTAAATTTATAAAATAAAATTCTTCATCGTCTTAGGGTTAACTTCGGTGTATTTTTGTTTGACCTGTGACCTCTCTCAAGTCATTATTTTGACCGTTGGCCATGTAAGCTCAGTGATTTGACATTGCGAAGTGTAGTGTGAATTCAGGAAATTTATAATTAGCCTTCGCTCTCGCTTGGGCATTAGGCTGACCTGAGATCTAGTAAAACCAGTAATTTGTCCTTGAAAGGTGCCAATCAATATACTGGGAAGTTTAAACGTCTTTAAAAAGAGAATACATAAAATATCTAACATTAATGCTGCACAATCTTGCAACAATAAAACAAGTACATCTGCAAGAAACAAAACTATTATAAGGGTAAAATTAAAGAATCTCTAATGATATATAATTGGATATTAATAAAATAACCGTAGCATTAAGTATGCAAGGAAAACTAACGGTTTTTCATGGAAATAACGGGCATAATTAATCCGCAGGTTTCGAGAATTTTATGAACAATTTTGTTGAGAAAATAAACACAGAGTGAAGAGCCTCTTCTCTTGGCAATGACCGACACGATTTAACACGAGGTGTTTAACTAACCGTGAGGCCTGAATGGCTACCTGTTAAACTGAGTGATTAGATTAATTAGCGTGTTGTTTGAAGATAATTATCTTCCCTGTGCTGTCGGAAATATATTAGTCAAGATAAAAGAAAGTGTCAAAAAAATAGAGAATATCATCATTTTTGTTAACGTTGCCTTAAAGGATAAATGTGAGAATGCTGAAAGAGCTATAGAAACTACCTAAGAAACAGGGAGAAAAAGAATGGAGACTGAGATGCAGAGAAATAAATAAATCATACATAATTCTAACGTTGCCTTGAAAGGAAGAATAAAAGAAACATGAAAAATTAACAAAAGGAAATCTTTAAAACAAAACAAACAAGTAAACAATAAACTATTTAAGAAATGTTAAAAAGCAAAGTGGTTTATATATCGTCCTAGAGAAAACCAGAATAAAAGAGAACCCACAGGAAATAAAGACGAATTACAAAGTAAGTCTATCAGATAAAGATGTAACGCAAAGGATGTCAAGACGGTCTTCTTGAAAACAGCTGCGCAGATGTCAACACAAGTAAGTACAGTGGCAGAATTGTTTACGGGATTAAGCACCTATTAAACACACACAAAAATTGATTGAATGATTTATCTGCCGTCTCATCTATAAAGGTAATACATGCCTAAGGGACTTGTTTGAATGCGTGTGATATAGATATATATATATATATATATATATATATATATATATATATATATATAATATATACAGTATATATATATATAATATATATACGTGTGTGTATGTATATGTGTATGTGAATGTATGTGCATGTAATAGCATACACGGATTTTCAAAACTAACGATGATATAAGTGAGGGTCGGTAAGGCAATTTTCAACCCTACTTCTGTGCTGAAAGAGGTAGGCCTCGAGCTGGACGACGGCAAGTTAAACGTAGTGTTTGTTACATACAGAGTATCAGTTTACGGACAGAAAAGCGTGAATTCTCTCTCTCTCTCTCTCTCTCTCTCTCTCTCTCTCTCTCTCTCTCTCTCTCTCTCTCTCTCTCTCTATATATATATATATATATATATATATATATATATATATATATATATATATATATATATATATATATATATATATATATATATATTATATATATACATATATATATATACATATATATACATACATAGTATATATACATTGTATATATATAATATAAACACAATATATGTTTGCGCATCAACCACAAACCGTTTCCCTTAATAGGGGTGGCTCCACAGAAGACAAAACAACAGCCGCTGCCACATTCCAGCTGTAACTCCTCAATTACAAACAAACCAAATTATTCCCCTTACTTATTTACCCAATCGCAAGCTTACTAGAATACTCACTTGCGACCTTTTTCTGTTGCCCCCCCCCCCGGCCCCCAACCTCATTATGACCAATTTCTTCTTCGCTCAAACCAAAAACAAAACAACATCGGAGCCCTGAAATCTCTTTGTGGCTTTTCAAGACTCGTTGTAACCCACTGCTAGCCATCCATCAACTAGCCAAACGACCCACACTGGTTTGTGGGGGAATCACCGCTATCCATTTAGCCAAGGCAAATAGCCACTTAGGAAGGAAGGAAAACAAACAGAGCCAAAAGGAAAGACAATATCAACAAACGTTCACATTCTCAGGAAAGATTTTTCCCCGCAAATAAACAAACTAACTTAGTTTTTTAGGAGCGTAAACAGGAGGATCTTTTCAAACAAATAGCTGGAGTTTTGCTTCTCTGCGAAGATTATCTCGCAAATAAAGGAAAAAACGCGGATTACCTGAGCTAAAATAAAATGCTGTTTTAATTAGCTGCAACTGAGAAGGTGTAAAGGTAGATGGCAAGTTTTTTTGCGGGTTGAAAATTAAAGATCTGCTGTTCGAGACAAAAGAGTTTTGTAAAAAAGAAAGCAAGTAAAAACTCTCTTCGGCGCAATCGAGTTTTCTGTACAGCTACAGCGTATAATCAAGGCCACCGAAAATAGATCTATCTTTCGGTGGTCTCGGTATAATGCTGTATGAGTCGCGGTCCATGAAACTTAACCACTGCCAGGTGGTGACCTATCCTATATCGTTGCCAGAAGCAAGGTTACAGCTAACTTTAACCTTAAATGAAATAAAAACTACTGAGGCTAGAGGGCTGTAATTTGGTATGTTTGATGATAGGAGGGTAGATGATCAACATACCAATTTGCAGCCCTGTAACCTTAGTAGTTTTTAAGATCTGAAGGCGGACATAAAAAAAGTGTGGACGGACAGACAAAGCCGTCACAATAGTTTTCTTTAGCAGAAAATAAAACTAGATGACCTACTCTCATAAACTGCAAAAAATGAAAGAATATTACGTCGCGAGAAAAGAAACATTCAACTTAAAATTATTTATTTTACTAGAAAAAACTACTGAAAAATTCCTTACCCGAATTTGTTTATGGGACTCCAATTTTACTTCTTTCTTATCAGAACAGTAGGAGTGTTGACTGCTAGACTTTTATCATAAAATTTATAATTTTTAAAAATAAATAACATATAAAAAAACTTATACCATAATCTCTGTAATCATATAATGGTTATGATTGGTTTGGTTGTTTCAAATCAATACATCCTACAAAAAGACCACAGAAATGACCTTAAGCGCCCTGCGACAACTGTGTAACGGACAGTCAGTGACACAAAGGCGATTACATACGTCGTTACTGACAGGAGGAAGATTACACTCCCTCGATATCTGATTCTTTTTTCCCTCAGGACTTTTCCGTCTAGAGGCGATGGTTCTAGGGCGTGTTAACCTTCAGGTTTTCAACAAAACTGAGGTTGACAGGAATGGAATGGAATAAAAAATTTCGCCTGTGGAATGGAAATCGACAGTGAAAGGTTTGAAAGGTGTGACAGGAGGAAAACCTCTCAGTTGCACTATGAGACAAGTGTTAAGAGAAGGTGGACAGCAAGATGTAAAAAAAGAGAATATGAATGGAGGTACAGTAAAAGGAATAAAAGGGATTGCAGCTAGGGGGCCAAAGGGACGCTGCAAAGAACCTTAAGTAATGCCTACAGTGCACCGCGTGAAGTGCACTGACGGCACTACCCCACTACGGGAGCTAAGGTCAACAGCACAGTGAATTTCTTCTTCGGGAAACCAAATTAGTCTACCTTCCCCATGGAATCGATCTCGGGTCTCCGCTGATAAGGCGAGGTCGTTACCCACAGAGTCACGAGGTTCTTCTATCCCCCTTCAATTCACGAGGGTCTAACAAAAGAAAAATCCTACTTTCTAATCCTTCACTTCCTCTCCTCCTTCTCCCCCTCATATTCCTTCTCTCTCTGTCTGTCTGTCTCTCTCTCTCTCTCTCTCTTCTCCACAACCCGCCTCTTCCTAATTACCTTAAGGCCCCCAGAGGCGGATCACTTGATACGGGGAGAATTTCTTGAACGCTGCC
The DNA here is from genome assembly GCF_040412425.1 of Macrobrachium rosenbergii. Classification (NCBI taxonomy): domain Eukaryota; kingdom Metazoa; phylum Arthropoda; class Malacostraca; order Decapoda; family Palaemonidae; genus Macrobrachium; species Macrobrachium rosenbergii. The sequence continues at coordinate 21,879,758 of NC_089749.1, forward strand.
TAGATGCGCTGTACCGTATACACGAGTCGCCCTGAGGCTGATCATCTCCGATACCTCGGTAGCTTTCAATCAATGTCATTGATGTGAATATCGAAGTTTTTTTTTCGTTTAACTTATTCCATTTCCTACTGGTATGATTTTCTTTTCAATTCTTTCTATTTCAACAAAATAAGTTGCCATAAAATTTTAAAAATGGATATTGTAGTATTATTAGAAAATAATATTCAGATGTCTTACTAGTGTATTGTCGCTTTCAAAAACGCAAAAAATAGCCATAATGATGTTGAAAATAACTGAGGCACTTTTTAAAGGTTTCAACTGCATTATGTTGCACTGATTTTCTTGTGAAAGTTGAACGTGAAGTACAACATCCGTAGAGTGGTTGTGTTACACAAAGTAAAACT
>NC_089749.1:21887661-21890161 GCF_040412425.1 Macrobrachium rosenbergii
TTGTGGAATCCGAACCACATTATAACGAGAAATGAATTTCTATCACCAGAAATAAATTCCTCTAATTCTTCATTAGACGGCCGGAGACTCGAACTCGGGCCTAGCGAGTGCTAGTCCACAACTCTATCGACTCGCCTAACGAGGAACTTGAGAGATACCCTATTTGATCGTTTTCCATGAGTTTTATTTTACTAAGGAAGTTGCGGTGTCGGTTTGATTGTCTGTGGAATGGAATGGAATGGAATGGAATGGAATACAGAATTTAGGCCAAAGGCCAAGCACTGGGACCTATCAGGTCATTCAACGCTGAAAGGGAAACTGAGAGTAGAAAGGCTTGAAAGGTGTAACAGGAGGAAAACCTCGCAGTTGCACTGTGAAACAAGTGTTAGGGGAGAGTGGATAGCAAGATGGAAGAGAGAGAATATAAATGGAGGCACAGTAAATAGAATGAAAGGGGTTGCAACTAGGGGCCGAAGGGACACTGCAAAGAACCTTAAATAATGCCCAGAGTGCACCGCGTGGGGTGCACTGACGGTACTATCCCCCTACGGGGTTTGATTGTGGGTGCCTCTACAGTTAGTGGATGCTACTCCTTTCCCACAGTGTTCAAATATGGCTTTCAGATTGTTCCTCATAAATTAATACATGTTACTCATTTCCCTAAGAGTCAGTATCATTTCCATTAACTCAATTAATATCTGCGCCCTTAGACTTAGCGCATTTTATTCATTTTTCCTATCATTCTAGGGTTTGCTACACTTGAGTTAGTGCATGCTACTCATTTCCCACATTGCCAGCATCACTTCCACTGTCATTTTAAATACCTGCGTCTTTAGTGTTAGTACATTCTACTCACTTCTGTCAGTGTTTGCAGCCACATTTCGCCGAGGTGTCACGAAGCCATCTTGTCCAGTACCAGAGATTTTTTATACCCTCAACCACTGAAACAGTCTCCCGGGCAAAGGCTTTAACCCAGTTCTCAAGCTATCAAACTCAAATGCAAGACCTCAGGATGTAGCAGTGGCGAGATCAAAATGAGGTGTCCGAAGGAAGCAAAGCTCTCCTTTAAATTTTGACTTAACAGGCGCCCTTTTGTCAAGTTATGGCATTAAAATGAATAACAAAAATATCCATCAAGAGTTTGCGAACACTGGTCAAGGTCAATGATTTTTTTCTGTATCTTTCGTTCTGGAAATCTTTATGATAGACCCCTTATCACACTTATCGTAGACTGCAGATGGTTTCTGTCAAAATTCTTTTTTCTTTTAACGTGCTTTTTTTCCCATTTGTATGGGGTAAGCATTGATGCCTTCTTTGAAGGACTTTTTGATTTGGCACAGGGTAAACTGTAGTCTCGATCAGCGGCCCTGCCTGTCATCACTTAGACCCCAGTAGCATATGTGTACATGTATTGTACCAATCACCAGCGCCCCTTTCTCCAGCAGCGAGAAGTTGTGGCGTGGTTAGGTCGAAATGAGACGTGGAGGTGTCTGCTTACGGCTTTTAGAGATGTTGGAGTGGCTTTGTTTGTGTGTGTGTATTAGTCTGCTAGCACCATTTGCTTTTTAAGCAAACCTATCCGCTGATTTCATACATAATCCCGGATGCTACACGGATAGTAAAAGTGTCTGCGCCTCACTGACCGGTCGGTTGCAGATTTGAACCTGCGCCACAGACCTCTGCTGAAGTCCGGAAGCTGCTGCTCTAACCGACTTGGCCATCGAGGCGCTTGGTTTCTGTCAAAATTAAGATGTATTATCTTTCACCAGACCTACCCCCTACCCGTCTCTTACCCCTCCCCAATTCACTAATCTTTTCATCATCCCTGCTCCTTTATCATCACCTGCTGCTGTTGCTCTTCCTCCTCCTCCTCCTCCTGATTACTAACATGCCCTTGGCATAATCATGTTAATAAGTTCTCTTTCCTAATAGCTTGCCAAGGCTCATGTTGGGCAACTTTTCCCAGAATAATGATTGAGGGCAAAGTTTGCGTAGCTAATTAGATGCTACAACGCTCTGCGCCGTAGCGGAATTTAACTTCGCAGCATTCTGCGCTATAACGACGTCTTATGGCGAAAACTAAGGCAAGGCAATTTGTCAATTTCATGACGGATATAAGAAAAAAATATTGATTTCCGCATTTAATGTAAATCAGCTCTCGCGCGATACTCAAGATAAAAGGGAAGAAATATACACGACCACAGTAGGCGAACGAACTTACTTGAATAATGGCTGTAAAGCAAATTACTTTAAGAGCCTGTAAAGCAAGTTACTTAAAGAGCCATGTCTAACTGACAGTTTTCTCTCTTTTGTTTCTTAACTGATGTTTAAGTGCTTATTTACTGAGGTCTTTGTTGATTCATTTGTGTTTACTGAGCGGTTTTTCGTATTATCTACTATTCTGATTTTGCATCTGTTCCACTATTTTTCAATTTTTCTCTTTCTTTTCACTCCTTCCCTTACTCCTTTTGTTCCCAGCGTCCTCTTCTTTCTATTCTTT
>NC_089749.1:21895161-21920161 GCF_040412425.1 Macrobrachium rosenbergii
GGTATTCCACGACACTAACCACTATACCAGGGGACCAGCTAAATAGTGAATAATTACTACCATTCAGTTCAGCCATCCCACAGATGGACCAAAGGCTTTCCTTTTTAATGAATAATAATTCAGTCTTAATCCTTCAGCATTAAAAAAAAATCCATGTTTATAGAATATTTCTTCACAATTTAGCCCTAGAATATTTTTCTTTCATGAGGACAACTATTTTCTCATACAAGTGTCCTGACTTGTTACGAAAGATGTTACTACAGTGAAAGTAGGTGCATGTTTCATGGTCCATTCGTATGTAATTGAAACAACTCCCAGGTTCTAATTCAGACTCATTCATTAATATTGCATGAGAATTTACATATCTCTTTAATAGCCAAGCTTTACACCATACTCTTTTAGGCCTTTTCTGTTTCTTATTATTAACTGAATTACCACAGCAGCTAGTCTGTATATACTGTCAGCCCCTCATCACCCAGCGGAGTGTAATGGTGATGGTAATAGAAGGGTTAAGACGGCAAGTTCCCATTTTTTGTGACCATAGTGAGGCCAGTTGTGAGATAGGCTGGGCCCGGGCTGGGAAACGCCAAGTTTCAATAAGGAGTTCGCAGCCGGTAGAATATCGTTATTATACAAAGAAAATTATCTGTATAGATGCAAATTTTTATTATATGCGTTTCATGCAACGAGAATGACTCCGGAGAATGTTAACCCTTTGCTATTATTTTGGCGTGAGATTGCTAGCCCTACAACCTTCTCAAGTATGGCTAAAACCTACCGCAGTTGATTGATTTCCTATTTCCTGTTACACTATTTGAATCATCATAGGCGCAGTTGATTTAAAGGAAACGAGTCTCTCGCTACGTTCTTAGGCCGACATTAGCCAACATGGATTTTTTTTATGCTGAAGGATTAAGACTGAATTATTATTCATTAAAAAGGAAAGTCCATCTGCGGTATGGCTGAACTGAATGGTAATAATTATCCACTATTTAGCTGGTCCCCTGGTATAGTGGTTAGTGTCGTGGCATACCACTCAGATGTCGCGGGTTCGCGTCTCCCCCAGGCCGGTGAAAAATCACTGGTTCTATATCATGATCAGTTACTAGTGCAGTGGGAGGTTGAAACCAACATTCGTTGGAAGCTTGAATTTCAAGTCAATGGCCCCCGTGTGCTTGAAATAATAATAATAATAATAATAATAATAATAATGAAGATGGCGAGAAATGAACGACAGGCAAAACCTGATCGTGAATACCCGGCCTAGACTTATAAGCATGAACTGTTCAAATCACAAGATTTTCTTACCATTCAAACGTTATTCTATGTACAGTTTAAATGCATGCACATAAAAGAAAACTTCATTATGGTACCATAGTAATTTCTACGTCCGTTAACTAAAAAATAACCTGTAATATTGTTTACTGCTACAACATGAAAGCACAGACCAATGCAGGCCTGTGCTGCTGATTCTGACATGTATTTTATTTTTACTGGCCTTCTTTGCTACATTCGAACTGGACAGGGTAAACCCGATCGCGAATAGGCTACTAGGCCTAGGGCTTATCGGCTGTCTTTACAACTGCTGTGCGCACGTATGCTTGTACTTGCGCCTACGACCACTCGTAATTAAATTGTTGATTCGATTTTTTGTTGCTGCTACCCTTGAAAGCCATTTTGTAACCTGATAGGGCGCTGATAAGGATACCTATGGCAGGAACGTACGAGCCCTTATGGGTCTTCCAGCAACGTGATTGATTCGTACGGCAACGGAGAAGGAAAATACAAGCAAAAAGATGGAAAAAGAGGAGGAGAAAAGGGAAAGGAAGAGGGGAAGGGGAGTGGGGAGGAGTGAGGCTAAAGTGACAACGTCGGAGGAGAACAAAGAATTAGGTATGACTATTTTACCTAACTTGGTCTCCTGAGGGACTTAGGAATGTGATTTCCCTTTCTCGTTCTATTTCTCTCTAGAAAATACTCTCTCTCTCTCTCCACTAAACACATACTCACACGTCATATACATACAAACATACATACATATACTGTATATACATACATACATAAAATATATAATATATATGTATATGTATATAATTTATATATATAATCATTACTGTAGCAGCTTTGTTTATCCCTTTATAAAGTATGACTGAAAAAAGCACCGGAGGTGTTTGAGGTTTTGCCAGTGAATTGTGGAAGCCACATGTGCATAAGCACTTGAAGAAAATGAAGGAAAGCCCGTGCCAGAAAAGAAAGTAATATCTAATCAACATAAAATTCGTGTTTGTCCTTCACAAACGGATGAACTCCAGTTTGCCAGTTGGTAATGCCAAATTAACGAAGATCAACCTTATACAATGAATCTTAACTTGAACATACTACTAACATGGCCACATGAGTATCATAATGTGTTCCTGAATAATCATTCCAATTATCATGTTGATATATTGACAAAACATAGTATTAAAAAAAAATCTCTTCTGATATTACCAAGATACTTGCAAAATCAGTACAAAATACTCAGCTGAGAAGTATAAAATGAATGTGTATAGTCTAATTTTCTGATGCGCTAATGTTACGGTGATCATTTCAAATGCAGTTTTAAGATACACAAAAACAACCGTTATTTGATGAGCAATATCTCGTTTCATGTACTAATAGTAATATTAATAACAATAATTATGATTTTGTGTCAGCTTTCCGCAAAATCAGTTGCATATCTTTTGACCTAAGCAGTAAATTAGGTACGTGAGAGAGAGCAGTAAATTAAATACAAGGGAGACAACCAATTATGGCGAGTTGCAATTCAAAGGGAAAAGGGCATGAGTCTCATAACCTCATCCCGAGAAGACTGAGAAATGGGAAGCAAACGCCTCCTGAAGCCATTCTTTCTGAAGGGACAAAACTGTGAATAGCCTCCTAGTGTATGTTTATTATTATTGTATATATGTGTGTGTGCGCGTGTGTATGGTGGCTCCTAAGGAAAAACAGCATAACGATCACTGCCACATTCATACTTGAACCGCTGAACCGTGGCTGAACCCAGTCGCCTATCGTATATCTGCTTGTATAATCGCATACGCGTTACTAGGCTCAAGTCGAACCACAGCCTTTAAACCCACTATCTTTTTGTGCAGCGAAACTAAACAAGACAGACAGTTTTCCTCCCGTAACCTTTAGTTCTCCAGGTAAATCCCGCTGGGGTCTGACAAATCCCCCAAAAGCCCTTTTGAAAGATGGACGGACGCCTCGCTTTGGGAGAGCGGTCGAGCGTCGTTTGAAAAATGGAATAACGGTCCGTATGTTCGCCCTGACGTCATCGGTTTTCTGGTCTCCCACGACGACGGACGACTGCGTTAACTTTAAAACATTATTTTTTTTTTTTTTTTTCAGTTATTAATTTCGGTAAAAGGTTCTTCTAGGAACATTTCAGTTAATTATTCCGGTACGGATACCTACAACAGGCCTTAACGGTCTTTGACAAGTAACAATGTCATGTGGAGGTTTCCAGACTAATGCAGAAAGAATATGTAGATTTATTGCATGTTAATAACTTCTATTTGTTTTACTTTGTTACATTTCCTTTTACCCATAAGAAAATAACAATATTAGCGACAATAACAATTAAGCCGATATAATGGACAAATCTTTTGTGCCTGAATACGTAAACTATCTCCTGCACTAGGTTAGATTATGCACAATTAACATGCCGCGCTAAACTACGTACATTTCATTAGCAGCGCTAGCTTATGTATAATCGATTACTCTCGCTAGACTATGTATATACACTTAACCTCTCTTGCTAGAGTATGGTCAGATAATCTGCCGTTCTAGGCTACGTACACTTTATCACCTGCATCCGACTATGTACACGTAATCTCAAGCGCTAGACTTTGTACTTGATCAAGTGTGCTACATCAAATACCCATTATCCCCGAGTTACGTTTAGCAGACCCAGTGTCCCAAGCAAGACTATGCTCACCTAATCTTCTTTGCCAGAGTATAATACACTAAAAATACTTAATGGCCTGTGGCAGACTATTTAAGTATTATTATTATTATTATTATTATTATTATTATTATTATTATTATTATTCAGTAGATGAAACCTATTCAAATGGAACAAGCACACAGGGGCCACAGGTGTTCATTTGGAAGTAGTAAGAGGAAGTAAAGGGAAATACAGAAAGAAGAGACTCCACTTATTAAAAAAAAATCAATAAATTATCATCCTTGGTAGAGTGGAAAAAACTTAATCTCCTCCGCTAGACTACATACATTTCAGAGTAGATTTTGTACAATTAATACGACATGAATCTCCCGTGCTGAACCACAATCACATAAATTTCCCACACTAAACTGTTTATTCAATCGCCTACACTAGGCTATGAACACCGAGTCTCCCACACAGGTTATATTATATAACTTAATTTCCCACGCCAGTCTATGTTCACTTAATCACCCATACTACACTATCCTCACGTAATCTCCAACACTAGACCGTGCATACTTATTCTACTCACTAGACTAAGTATATTTAAGCACACTCTCCAGACTAAATATACTTCTTATCCCGCGTTAGATTCAAAGCACTAAATCTCCTGCGCTGGATTATGTTCACTTCACCTCCAACACTAAACTATTTGCACTTACTCCCAAAGCTAGGTTACATACAATACTGTTATTCTTGGGCGCAAGCTTACATTTATATATACAGTACACTTGATCAACTGAGCCAGATTACGGATACTTAATCTCCCGCGCTAAATCATGCACACTTGGTCCCACTCGCTAGACTACTGTATATGGTAATATATCAGAACACATTAATAGACTTGGATAAAAAAAAAACACGCATTCCAATTAAGGAGTGTCACATCTCACATTCCAATTCCCACTCCAATAAAAAAAATTAAAGGTAATTTTCATCAAGTTATGGATGCGTTAACTGGTGAGATTGCAATCGAAGAAGCCCCCCGTGACTTCTCAGTGAGAAAGACCTTCTTGATTGCTTGTTTTTCTTTTTACTTTTTGACTGATTCGTACACCACATTTACAGAAGGGAGGAGAAGCAGACGCGCTGTCCCGTAGGAAATCATAATAAAATTCCAAAGGTGGGCGACCTTTAGCCAAATAAGTTTAAAGGGTCGTGGGTCTCATGCTCTCTGGGGAAAGATGAATTTGACGTGCTGAAGGGTAAAGTTTAGCGGAACGGACCAGATACGGGGATTATTCAGAGACCCAGAATAAATACGGATGAGGTATGGGACGCTTTACAACTAGTTTGCATATTTCCACTTTCAGTGTTATTTTCAAATGCAACCGGAATATTATATTGCAAAAGGGCTTAACCTCTGTTGCCCGTTCCTGTTGGCCAATTGAACTACGTCGGTCTAATGCCAAGATTATGGACACAGTTACTACCACGAACCTTTCTCCTAGGCGTCTCTCTCTCTCTCTCTCTCTCTCTCTCTCTCTCTCTCACACACAAATTTTCCCTTCATCTTAACTATTCATCTTTCCTGTTTTCACTATCACTCGATGAGACTAGCTGGTTCCAGTGATGTGTCATACACCATCTTCCCAACATTCGAGAGAGGACACTACTTTAAAGTCTTCTAACTGTTCACCGAAGTTCACTGATTCCTTTGTAGCAGTAAAATTCTACCAACGCTATTACTGCTACCACTACTACTGTTATATTATTAATACGAGAAACAGACAAATTAGTTTGGGATGAAGCTGCTAGACCCATACCATTCTTCATGCCAATCCACTACTTATGACTACCTGGTACTTAACTCAGCGATTAGGGCTAGAGAGATGGTGGGTTCGTAACTGGGCTTCTTTCATTCGTGGGGCAAGAATGTTACATGATCCATGTGTGTATGTATGTATGTATATATATACACACATATATACATATATATGTGTATATATATTTATCTATATATATACAGTATAATCATGAAACTACAAATGTCGCTCAATATCAAATTCACGCTACCTCGGGAATATCCCCGATGGGGAATTATCACCGAAGGGGGATTTATAAGTGATAAATGGACTGGTACTGCCGAGTCTCGTTCCCACGACACATATACTTATCCAGCGACTCCAATCGACGTTCTACCCACTGAGCTAGGGAGTACCAGTCCATTTATCGCTTATAAATTCCCCTTCGTTGATAATTCCCCATCGGGGATATTCCCGAGGTACGTGAATTTGATATTAAGCGACATTTGTAGCTTCGTGATTGTATATAAATCACGGTGTGATAAAAAATTTCATAAATACAGTATTATGTAAATATATAAAAACACTGAGTGCGTGACCGTATGTGCGCTGGGGCGAGTGTGCGCAAGTGTTTTACTAAATGTACGATGCTCAGCATCAGGAGCTACCGGTGCATCTGCTAAACTATTTATGTAACACTGCATCCACTACCGCTTACCTTCTCTCCCCTCACTCGGCTTTCGAGGTCAGTGACCTTTCAAGACCTAGTGCCAGATAGCCACTGTAAGTCATTCGGCCAATCAGTCAATGGATCAGTCCACTTTAATTCCCTAAACAACGGCGAGGTGTTGATTAGGCGTTCTGCTGTGTCTTCCTGTGCTTCCTGCTTGGCTTTCCCTCTCTCTCTCTCTCTCTCTCTCTCTCTCTCTCATTTGCGCACACACTCTCGGTCCTAATGCATGTCACAATCTCACAGCCACTAATGGCTGCTCAAAGATAAACCGATACTTTTCTTGCCTCATTTTTCTTCCTATCTTTCCGTTTTCATTTTTTTTTTTTCCTTTACTCGTCTCAAAAATGGAGAATAACTAGAGGGGGCGGGGAATAGAGATCCAGAATAGAAGTAGCAGACAAAAAAAAGAAAAGGGAAAGCAAAGCATATATATATATATGTATATAATATATATATATATATATATATATATATATATATATAGTGTATGTGTTTGTATATTTATCTAAATAATAAGGTTGCCCTAAAGACCCGATAGGGTCGGTTTTTACAGAGTTATGTTTCGGAAACATCTGCTTCCCTTGACTGATTACCTGTCAGTTGAGGGAAACCGTTGCCTCCGAAACATAATGCGGTAAAAACCGACCCTCTTCGGTGTTTTCATGGGCAGCCTTTGTTCTCTGAGTCATATATATATAAATATAAATATATATATATATATATATATATATATATATATATATATATATATATATATATATATATATATTGTCAGGTTTTAAGACTGTTTGAAATGGAACAGCCTTGTTTAGTCTGTTTCATTGTTTTCCTGCCCTTCTATTTGTATTTGTGGTGAAGCGAGGCGACTTTTGTGGTTTGACTTTTTTCACCGTCAGTTGGGAAGTACAGCAGCAAGTCAAGGTCTCGACGGCAGCAGGTGTTGGTTACCTGAGTGGCCACTGCAGGTCGAGTGATGACAACGCCAGTTGGGTCTTTAGCAACAAGAAGTATTTGCTTGGGAGGTGCAGGTTGTCGCTACCTGTTACATGATCTGCTGCTTAAGGATGGATGATGGCTAAAACGCTTGGTCATCGGTGGAGTTTCCTCCACGTCAGCTGTGTGGCTGTTTGTTTCGATCGTTCTTCTTGTTGAGCCATCAGTGGTTTGATGTCTTCATCGAGTCCGTCGGATAATTCGTCCTTTTGACAGCTGAAACTGGTGTTATAACAGTGTGAATGCTACGGCATTGTTTATGAGTATGTAATTATTGTTTATGCTGCCTTTGTGGCTATAATGCTTATTTTTATATGACGATGTTAAGCAGTTTGACAAATTATTTTGATGTCTGTTTTGTAGTGTGTTGAGCAAGAGTATGGCTCAGATTATTTTGATGTCACTGTTTCGTTGGTGTGGAGCAGTAGGGCTCGATATTTTTGATGTCACTTTTTGTAGTGTTGAGCAAGTGTAAGGCTCAAGTTATTTTTGTTACACGACAGTTGACATTGTTTTGTTATTTGGGCTGCTGCTGTATTGTTTATTTTTTTTATTATGATTTCTGCTAAACCTGAACTCACCTGTAAATATGTACAGAACGTAGCATTAATAAACTAGTTTTAAGGTAGTTTGGTGGTTTGTTTTGGTCCCTCCTCCTTGATTTCTCATTGGACTACCTGGTCACTTCAGTCCCAATCAAATTTTGTATAGAACCTGAGAGAAGCGTAATGGACGGTTCATTACATTGGCGACCTTATGCCAGGATTGGTTCTGTTGTGGCTAGGTGTTCTTTGGCCTGTTTTGGGGGAGGGAGAGAGTAGTGAGTAAATAAAAAAATGTTTTGATTTTTTTTCTTTTAGGTAAGGAGGTGTCAGGTTTAAGACTGTTTGAAATGGAACAGCCTTGTTTAGTCTGTTTCATTGTTTTCCTGCCCTTCTATTTTGTATTTGGTGAAGGAGGCGACTTTTGTGGTTTGACTTTTCACCGTCAGTTGGGTTTAGTGCAGCAGCAAGTCAGGTCTCGACGGCAGCAGGTGTTGGTTACCCAGGCCACTGCAGGTCGAGGATGACAACGCTAGTTGGGTCTTTAGCAACAAGAAGTATTTGCTTAGTAGCAGGTTGTCGCTACCTGTTACGATCTGCTGCTTAAGGATGGATGATGGCTAAAACTTGGTCATCGGTGGAGTTTCCTCCACGTCAGCTGTGTGGTTGTTTGTTTCCGACGTTCTTCTTGTTGAGCCATCAGTGGTTTACGATGTCTTCATCGAGTCCGTCGGATAAATTCGTCCTTTTGACAGCTGAAACTGGTGTTATAACTGTGTGTGAATGCTACGGCATTGTTTATGAGTATGTAATTATTGTTTATGCTGCCTTTGTGGCTATAATGCTTATTTTTATATGACGATGTTAAGCAGTTTTGACAAATTATTTTGATGTCTGTTTTGTGTGTTGAGCAAGAGTATGGCTCAGATTATTTTGATGTCACTGTTTCGTTGGTGTGTTGAGCAGAGTAGGGCTCACGATATTTTGATGTCACTTTTGTAGTGTTGAGCAAGTGTAAGGCTCAAGTTATTTTTTTTGTAATGACAGTTGACATTGTTTTGGTTATTTGGGCTGCTGCTGTATTGTTTATTTTTTTATTATGATTTCTGCTAAACCCTGAACTCACCTGTAAATATGTACAGAACGTAGCATTAATAAACTAGTTTTAAGGTAGTTTGGTGGTTTGTTTTGGTCCCTCCTCCTTGATTTCTCATTGGACTACCTGGTCGCTTCAGTCCCAATCAAATTTTGTATAGAACCTGAGAGAAGCGTAATGGACGGTTCATTACAATATATATAGTTCCTCGTTGGACGAGTCGGTAGAGTTCTCGGCTAGCACTCTGCTGGGCCAGAGTTCGAGTCTCCGACCGGCCAATGAAGAATTAGAGGAATTTATTTCTGGTGATAGAAATTCATTTCTCGCTATAATGGTTCATTCCACAATAAGCTGTAGGTCCCGTTGCTAGGTAATGGTGGTTCTTAGCCACAAAATAAGTCTAACTTCTTCAGCCCTAGGAGAGCTGTTAATCAGCTCAGTGGTATGGATTAAACTAAGGTATACTTAACTTTATATATATATATATATATATATATATATATATATATATATATATATATATGGTTATTACATAATATATATAAAGATATTTGCTGCTGACAAGTTATGTGTAACAATAAACCGGACAATAACAAAGATGATTTTGAACTCGACTAGTCTTGTCTATATAAAATATCTGATGAATGTTTTAATCTTCAGTCATCACACAGAAACAAATCAAACGCCGGGTAAACAGTAATGAAAAGAGGTTATTATCAATCAATCAAACTCGACAGGTTAACCCCAACTTCGGAAAAACAGCGCAGAAAAGGGAGTACTGTCTTGCATAAGTAAACACACTGGTCAGGCGAGGCAGAAACGTCTCATAAGGAATTCACACGAGAGCAGGAATATTTCAGCGATCAGATCTTGGCAACAGAGACGAAGATAAAGATTCAAATTAAACGGATAAAATCAGTAACAGTCAGTAACGGCCATGAATACAAAGGGGAGGATAGAATGTACAAATGATAAAAAGGTTCTAATGCAGTTAAAAGTTGATATAATGATAAAAAGACATGAAAAATGGAATAGTCACTTATACAAAAAAATAAATTTATTATGATTCATAATTTTGCAATATAATTCAGGCACGCAAGTATCCATCAAGGCTGACCAATCTTCCTTCAACCCCCACCTCCCCCACCAACCCCAACGTTCCTATCTCTCCCAAAAATCAAATCTCCCACTTTTGATCAAATTTTCGTAAAGTTTCACGCAAAAATTTGCGTGATAAATAACAAACAGCAAAAACGAACGAACCAAACCGGAGCCATCCGCTCCTTGGCAGAGAGAGAGAGAGAGAGAGAGAGAGAGAGAGACACCGTTCGGAATGTTTTACACTTCCTCCCCTCCGGTCAGAAAAAAAAAAAAGAAAAAAAAAAGCAATCTGATCAAGATGTAACTCAAGGAGAAGATTCCTGTGAAATGCCGAAGTACAAGAGGAGGAACTTCTGAGAGGGGGAAAATACGAATGTTCATCGGAAATGCTTTTAGTTTCAAAAGTTGCTTATCTCTGCTGAGGTTTTTCTCTGCAAGTCTTCTTTGGAATGAGATTGTGTTTCTGCACTGTAAATAACTTGTAACTATCGATGTTGAGCCGTATGTCCAAATTTTACAAAAAAACATACAGTGCTACACTGTTTTGTTCTCTACTTTATTCCTGTATACATACATACATACATACATACATACATATATATATATATATATATATATATATATATATATATATATATATATATATATATATATATATATATATATATATAATACATTTATATATAATATATATGAGTGTATAAGTTTTTAATTTAGCCCTAGCCTCTACTCTGAATGACCTAATACTACATACCAAGATCAATATTTTTTATGGAGGAAAAAACATTTTCTAATAATTGAGCTGACTAATTTGGATGTGAGGTTGAGCCAGTCAGATAAGATGTGCGATAACTGCTCCTCACGAGGGACAGACAGACAGACAGACGAACATATGGGGATCATATACAAGCTGTCCAAAGTAAGTGTAGGACAGATAAAACGACTGACAATTATGCACGAAGAGGCAAAAAATGTACATAGTTTTGTTGATAATTACTAAAAATAATATAGATAGAATATAGATAGACAGGATGCCTCTGAAGATCCAAAAGGCCCCAACCCAAAAAGAAATCGGTGGTCGCTGGAGAGAGAGAGAGAGAGAGAGAGAGAGAGAGAGGAGAGAGAGAGAAAGGAGGGGGTAAAGAGGGAAAGTTGGGATAAGATTTTTCGTTCCCCACAATGATGTCAGATTACATAAAAGCACTCTCATTCCACGGGGTTCTTTCTTCTCTTTTCCAACCTCTACATTACAGTTCCCTTCTCTCTCTCTCTCTCTCTCTCTCTCTCTCTCTCTCTCTCTCTCTCTCTCTCTCTCTCTCTCTCTATGGGAAAGGAAATGAATGAAATCCCCCGTGGAAGCAAGAGAGAGAGACAGAGAGAGAGAGAGAGAGAGAGAGAGAGAGAGAGAGAGAGAGGTCCGGAGTCCGATTCTTAGGCGAAGGAGAATAATCTATGACCGTTCAATTAAATCTCAATGTGCCTCTGTTGACCTGAGCAATGAAATGGGTACTTGGTAGTTAGATGACTGTGGCTGTGAAATGAATCATCAGATATATATATATATATATATATATATATATATATATATATATATATATATATATATATATATATATATATATGCATATATATAATACATACACATATGTATATATGTATGTATAATTTCACTGTCTTCATCCAAGAAGCAACATGTTACTTAAATATGAGTGGAATTATCCCGTTGCGCAATTTCTCACATTCTTAGCACCTGTTGGTTTCATCACTCGGGTATTTGAGAGAGAGAGAGAGAGAGAGAGAGAGAGAGAGAGAGAGAGAGAGAAATAAAATTATATTTAGACAAGAACGTAGGCAATGGGAATAGAGGCAATTGATCTGTCAATTGCCTCTATTTCCATTACCTACGTATAAATACACACACACACACACACACACACACACATATATATATATATATATATATATATATATATATATATATATATATATATATATATATATATATATATATATATATATATATATATATATATATATATAAAAGCGTGCGTGAGATTACATTACTCACCCACCTCTGCTTGCACCCAGAGATCCTCAGATGACAATCCCACAAAGCTGCTGGTGTCGACCCGGGGACTTTGAGAGCGGCCAAAGCCTGACGCCTGACAAGTGTTATTTCTAGCAAGGCTGCAAGTGCGTTTTACGAGGCCCGGGTCTGTCAAAACACTTGAATGAGGTACAGCAGTCATCTTGCTAGGAGAAAATAGACTCTGGGGGGGATATACACTTTTCACGTAGACACTTTCTGATGGTTTTGTAGATGAGTTTCCAGTGTTTGTTCATTTACCCAGTCGCATGGAAAATAAATTTAGTATCATATCAGGAGCGATTTTATTTATAGTCCTATACACGCTTTCATACTTCGAACTAAATGGTATATTGTTTGCTTGAGCAATAATATTAACAGCAGTTCATAGTCTAAATTAAAGACATATGACAGATGTTACAGAGTAGTACAGACTTAAATATGCATTTATGAGTCGATCCAAATTGTTCGTTATCTTCTTTAGCAACAATGTTAATAGTAATTCATATTCTAAATTACAAGGCACCGGATAGATCTTATAAAATGAAATATGCATATACAATTATTTACAAATTACAACTAAATTGTAAATAACTTGTAGCAGCTCACATGCCAAACTGAAATGAAAATATCCTAAAATGAATCAAATTTAATGTCTATATGAGTCCCATCATTGGAACTAGAAGCTGAATGCATGCGATTGAAAAATATTGAAAAGAGGAAATGACGTTTATCTCATACATCAAGCTGCCATTAGTGAATGTCGATAGTTTCATTTGACTATGATGTCACTGATTAGCTGCAATTGCACTGCCAAATTCATTTAGCAGTTAATACCATAGGCCGAAGGCAATCAAATCATTTTTTGACACTTCATTATTAGGACAGTATATTATTTAGAACTAAACTTCTTTAAAATTATTGACGTAGAAATGACTGAGATTAATTATAACAAGTAAAAATGAGCCGAAGTTTCTTCGGCTCTATCGAGTTTTCTGTACAGCCGTTACTGCGTATAATCAAGGCCACAGAAAATATATCTGTCTTTCGGTGGTCTCGGTATAATGCTGTATGAGCTGCGGCCCATGAAACTTTAACAACGGCCCGGTGGTGGCTTATCCTATATCCTTGCCAGAAGTACGATTATGGCTAACTTTAACCTTAAATAAAATAAAAACTACTGAGGCTAGAGGGCTGCAATTTTGTATGTTTGATGATCGGAGGGCGGATGATTAACATACCAATTTGCAGCCTTCTAGCCTCCATGGGTTTTAAGATCTGAGGGCAGAGAGAAAAGTGCGGACAGAAAAAAATAGAAAACTAAAAATTGGCGTTACAATGGCAATGGTCATATACACCGGAAACGTAAAGTAAAAAATATTTTGACCGCAAAAGTTAACCTCAGTAAAATTTACAAGATAAAAAACATTAGAATCGTAAATAAAAATTTATAGTAATTTATAAATACCGAATCATTAAACCACAGGACAGAAAAGTATGTTAGTTATCACATACACATAAAACTGAATACAGTAAGAGATAAATAATAATTTAGACCTCAACGCCACGATTTTAAATTAGTAAAACCTTTCGCCTGTCTTAGCAACAAGAAGAACTTGAAGAGTTTCTAAAGTTCGAGTAAAGCAACAGTTTATATTACTGTGGATTTCTTTCCCACCAAGATTTTTCACGACGGTTATCTGGAGGAAGAAACTAATTATATTTATGAGACCGTAAACGTAAAGACTTGATATATGACTGCAGCATATCTCTCTCTCTCTCCCTCTCTCTCTCTCTCGCGCGCACACACACACACGCACACACACACACACACACACACACACACAAGACGTCAAGGCCCGTTAACGAGCGTGACTAGATAGTGGTTTAAAAAGTCAGTGTTGCCAACATATCACCTTGTCTCTCCAAGCTAGCGCGCACTTTCACGCTATCTCATTCCGCTCCTTCTGCTACTACTTTTCCTCACTTCCATCTCCTTCCTCTTCTTCTTTTAATTTCTTCATCTTCTTCTCCCTCTCCTCCTGGCATGAGAGTGATGAACTTCACCTTGGGATGTGACAGACACAGGTGAAACGCCTGCCAACTTTAGGCTAAAGGAGAAGGAGGGAGGCACAAATATATCGGTCTAGGGTTTAGCTTTTTTTCATTTTGGATCGTCGCTAGACACAATAAATATGTAACCTTGGCAATGAGATCGATTCGTGTTTTTTGTTTGTTTGTTTTTTTGCTTTGAAACAGGAACCTAAACGATTTTCTATTTATTCGTTCATTTGGTTTGTGACGTCATCTAAGTTGGCTTGCTTGCTGTGGCTGCCAGTTGAGTAAATGACTCTCTCTCTCTCTCTCTCTCTCTCTCTCTCTCTCTCTCTCTCTCTCTCTCTCTCTCTCTCTCTCTCTCCTCATTTCTACTAAGTTACAAGCTTTTCTGTTATATATATATATATATATATATATATATATATATATATATATATATATATATGTACACACCTATATGTGTGATATATATGTGTATAGTATGTATGGATGTATGTATGTAAAATCACTGCCTTCAAAGCCGTGCAACGCAAAGGGCCCCTAAGGAATTCGGCTACTCATGCCTTGCTTGTAAATAATCTTTCAAAAATTTCTACTCATCTCCAACCTCCTGTGTCGCAGGAGCCAGGCTGACATTGTCATGTACTATTCTCCAAATCGACAAAATCCTGTGGACATAGTTTCACTGCTATACTAAAAATCATGTCTGTACAGCGATATAGACCGTAGGGTACGAGACTGTTGTATAGTCTTACTTTCGTGCGCAGTGTTAGACTATTTTAATCTTTTTCAGCCAGCTCACTTGTTTGATTTACCTTTCAGTTTTCTGTAAAAGAAAACTATTATGCCTGCTTTGTCTGTCCGTTCGCACTATTTTCTGTCCTCACTTTTTCTGTCAGCCCTCAGATCTTGAAAACTACCTAGGCTGGAGGGTTGAAAATTGGTATGCTGATCATCTACCCTCCAATCATTAAACCTACCAAATTGCAGCCCTTTAGCCTCTGTAGCTTTTATTTTATTTAAGGTTAAAGTTAGCCATAATCGTGCTTCTGGCAACGATATAGGATAGGCCACCACCGGGCCCTGGTTAAAGTTTCATGGGCTGAAACTCATACAGCATTATACCGAAACCGAAAGACAGTCCCATTTTCGGTGGCCTTGATTATGCGCTGTAGCGGCTGTACAGAAAACTCGACTGCGCAGAAGAAACTTAAGTGCATGTTTCATTTGTTTTAGTCTTTCACTAAATTCCAACTGAAGAGAAGTTGTGCTGCACATCACTGTTGAAAGATTCGACCTCATTAATCCTTTCCCTGCTTTATGTTTCTTTGTTCCTTTTGCTTACTAAGATTTACTTTGAGTCACATCTCTCAAGACATATGAAGCAATGTGTCAAGCAAGCCTTGTAAATCTTGTGACGTTTCGCTGATTAAGAAGACATCACCATTGTCTGTCACTGTCAAGTTTCTATCGTTACTCCAATCTAACCTTCTCTTCCGTCTCTAATCCATTTCTTCTTCGTTAAAAATTATATGAGAAGGCCGAGCATCAAAGTTGACATAATATTTCTTGTATTAACTCTCCTTACACACTTTTCCCTTTAGACGGGAGATGCTTATGCTGTTTTCATCAATATGCTGTTCAAGAGTGACTTGGCCTTACGCCAGCAAGGCGATTTCTTCATGTACTGAGGCTTTTTAAGATCCATTTTTTCCTAATTCACTACTGTATATAATCAAGGGAAATGTAGAGACTCAAAATTTTCACGAAAAAAAAACAAGTAAAAAATAAGCCGAAGTGTCTTCGGGCAATCAAGTTTTCTGTACAGCCGCTACAGCGTATAATCAAGGCCACCGAAAATAGAGCTATCTTTCGGTGGTCTCGGTATAATGCTGTATGAGCCGCGGCTCACGAAACTTTAAATACGGCCCGGTGGTGGTCTGTCCTATATCGTTGCCAGAAGCAATGATTATGGCTAGCGAACCTTAAATACTTAAAAACTACTGAGGTTAGAGGAAGGTAATTTATGGTTGATGATTGGGGGTGGATGACCACACGGCCAATTTGCAGCCCTAGCCTTAGTAGTTTTCAAAGACCTGAGGGCGACAGAAAAAGGGCACAGAAAAAGTGCGACAAACAAAGGGCGGACGGACAGTGTGGTTGGCACAATAGTTTTCTTTACAGAAACTAAAATGTATAAAAGATTTTGATTACAGAAAATACAATATAATTTTTTCACTCTTCTTTTTATTAATAATTGTTTGGCGAAGTTCTTTCCGATATCTCAAGTCCCTGTCTCTGACTCAAAAAATCAATTAATTCAATTAACTGTTACACGATACACAAGAGTACAATGCATTTCGGGAAATTATACTGATTACATTACTTCCAGGTGTTTTTGAATTTAATAACAGTGTCCCTTCTTCTTCCTAATTAAATCATATCTGAAATACCAGGTTAAAATTAATCTCTTCTTCTTCTCTTCTCTCTCTCTCTCTCTCTCTCTCCAATGTTGAACTGAAATGTTATTAAGATGACTTACTGCTGAGGGTCTTCATTTGGGGTAAATTAAACCCATCTCTGAAGAGATGCTAACCAGAATCGACATAATTTGCTAAATAGACGTATACTTACACGGGCAAGAATACGCCTGCAATACCCTCGCATGCACACGCCTAGTGACACATGCAGATATACATACGTATGTATGTGTGTATGTATGAATGTATTATGTGTGTCTGTGTGTATATACATATATAGATAGATACATACATACATAGTTAGCCAATATATATATATATATATATATATATATATATATATATATATATATATATCAGTATATATATACATATATTGTTAAATAAAAATATTAGAAAGATATTCTAATATCCTTTGAGATACACGATCATACAAACCAATTAAAATGGAAGAGAGAGAGAGAGAGAGAGAGAGAGAGAGAGAGAGAGAGAGAGAGAGAGAGAGAGAGAGAGAGAGAGAGGAGTGCCAACGATTTATGCCACGTTTTCTCTTCATTTAGCGAAATTTTACCGGACGTTGAAGCGGTTTCTCAGCAATAAGTAAAATCTACTGTTCACATTTACTAGAACCACACAACACAACGGCATAGGAGCAGTCCCTTTAAATCTTGCTTCCCTGCCTCCTTCAATACGAGTTCCAACGAATTCCTTGAAACTTCAAATAAAAAATGACCGCAAGCATTACAATTAACTCTCAACTTCTCGAACTCCTTATATTTCCACTGAAATCCTTGAATACTACATAGGGAAAGATAAATTTTTTCTTAATATCATTTCCACTGAGGTCCTTGGAATCTCACATAAGAAATAAAAAGTGGACATTTTCTTTTAACTCGCGATATTACAATAATAAGAATTTTTTATATTTTATTTTTACTTATTTATTCATGTATTTTTTTACAGCTGAAACCCAAAACCACCAAAGCACATATCGAGGCTTAAATCCTAACCTAGGTTTACGAACAGATCAATATGAGTCTTGGTAAGATACACCTACTTATAAATGGAAAATAAATTATTTAAGTAAAAAAGATAAGAAAAAAAAAACTCATATCGTATTACTCTGTCAAGTAATGCGCTGTGTTCGGGCTGCACTGACAGACCGCGATGGCCGACCAGCCCTGAGGCTGTGTCGCACGATGTATCATATTCAGGGGACATGGCCATTGTATAACGAAGAACCTCTATAATGGGGACGAGATGAAAATGATGTAACATAACGTATGTCATCGGTGACATAAATCATCAGTCTTGTTACGAGGAGAAACAACGGTCATTATTATTATTAATAAATATTATTCCTCAACATCTTAGCCGTCACTCCCGTACAAATAACAATATTGCCTTGCTTCCTTTTACTAAACAAATGGAAATCCCTGGGCCCTTAGCTAATGACCTTCGTTTCTGTACCGCCAGTTTCATGTAAACCGATCAAGGGGTGCTTATTATCATTATCACTGTTGTTCAGTATCTTAGCAATTACTCCAGTACACATTAATAATATTGCCTCGCCTCCTATTACTCAATTAATTGAAGTCTCTCGACCATTCGCTAATGACCTTCGTCCCCGTAACGCCAGTTTCATATAAACCAATCAAGAGGTGCTTATTATCATTATCACTGTTGTTCAATGTCTTAGCAGTTACTTCAGTACACATATACAATTTTGCCTCTCCTCCTTTTACTCAATTAACTGAAGTCTTTCGACCCTTCGCTAGTGACCTTCGTTCCTGTAACGCCAGTTTCATATAAACCAATCAAGAGATACTTATTATTATTATCATTGTTGCTCAATCTCTTAGCAGTTACTCCTGTACAAATATACAGTATCGCCCCTTCTTTTAATCAACTCATGGAAGACTCTGAACCCTTCACTAATGACCTTCTTTGCTGTAACGCCACTTCTGTATAAATGAATCAGTCCAATTATGTGAGTGCTGGCTTCTCGATCTTCATTGCAACACCTAGTCGCTCACACCTGATTCCCAGGGTATGTTGACAGTTCCCAACCAAGACTGAATGTCCTACAGTTTCTAGCTCAGTGTCACGTGATAGATATTAACTGGCAGGAAACTATGATAACAAAAATTAAAATACAAAAAAAATAATTTAAAACAATCCAAAAAGCCAAATTCTTTTTTACTGTACATTTTCCTTCTGATTTTTAAAAATTATTCTTGTTTATGTTGTAGGAACTCCGTAATGAGTTCTCTGTTGCCTATTCCTTGAGGAAAAATCAGTTCAAAATCATCATAACTTTGTAATTTACTACTTTCTGCAGTCAAGGAAAAGTCCTGTGTCTGAAGACAAATTCACATTCTTCGTGATTTGTTGCTAATTGCAAAAGTTCCGTTCCTGGAGATTCGTAACGAGTCCTTTGTAATTACGGCTTTGGGTAAAAGCCGCTCTCTCACATATTACAAAACTTCTTTTGAGCTTTCTGTAAAAGAAAACTATTGTGCCGGTTATGTCTGTCCGTCCGCAATTTTTCTGTCCGCCCTCAGATCTTAAAAACTACTGAGGCTAGAGGTGGCCTTGATTACACGCAGCATCGGCTGTACAGAAAACTCGATTGCGCCAAAGAAACCTCGGCGCATTCTATACTTGTTTATTTACTCATCTCCACAAAATCCACTCCTCTGGAATTTCATTTGAATCCTTTGTATCTCTTTTGACAACGTACTGAAAACCTTTGTCATATTTTACAAGTGTTCAAAAATACTGCTCTTTGTAAGTCTTCTTTGTAAAGCTGACATTACACGCTTTGCTTTTCATGAGGAGCGTTGGCAAGAATGCAGACTCTCAACAGCATTAGCAGCAAAACGAAATAAAAGGAATAATAAAATAAAATCGTCAGTAACTTTTCAACAAAAAAAAAAAATACGCACAAAGACCCATGTTTATAAGGAATATTTTTGGAGAGATTTTATTTTCCTTTGAGGAATAGAATGGAATCTAAAGAATTTGGCCAAACATCAAGCGCTGGGGCCTACGAGGTCATACAGCGCTGAAAGTTAAGTTGAGAGTAAAAAAAAGGTTGAAAGGTGTAACAAGAGGAAAACCTCGCAGTTGCACTGAAACGATTGTTGGAAGATGGTGGAAAGTAAGATGGAAGAAAGGGACTATGAAAGTAGGTACAGCAAAAGGAGTTTTTCCTTTGAGGGGAAAAATAAAACTCCTTCCTAAATATTTCATGTCACCGTGAGTCTTTGTACACATTTATCTGCAGACGCCTCCTTTGTGTTCTACGAGAGCGTGGGTCTCTGCAATCATTATCTGCAACAATACTCTTTGTAATTGTTTTCTCCTTTCTTATTTGAGAGTCGGTCTGACCTTTGACCTTTCTCCTGACCTTTCCATTGTTGGCACTGTCCGAGGATATCTCTAGCTCCGGCTTATATAAGGATTTCTTTAGCAAGTAAAGGAAAAGTAAGAATCATAAGTAAGACCACCAAATAGATCTCTTTGAAAAGAATCATAAAGTTAGATTTCATAAGATTTGTTTAAGGCGATGAAATTTAACAGTAAGACAGAGAAGAATTTTAAACAAGTTGCGTCAAGAATCACACGCGAAATAAGATTCATGAACTTCTATAAGCTGCTGTTTAGAGATCAGCAGGAAATGAGAATCCTGAGATAAGATTCTGAGATCTGATCCAAGCAACAAGCAGAAAATAAGAATCAGTCGATGAGATTTCATACGTGACCTGAAAGTTATGTTCATACATGGATCCAGATTGTAAAGGTATAAATTTTATACTCAGAAAAGAAAGTAATTGCATTTATAGCCTAAAGAGAAATGAAAATGAGAGAGTACGATTCTTTTAATATAGATTACTACTGTATCACTGCAAGATTAACTGTGACAACGTTTTCAAAGGAAAAATAAATGTTGGTTTTTTTGGGGAAGGATTAGTATCCAAGTTATAACACTTTATAGTTGTATTAATAATAATGTAAACTGCTAATCACACATACTCACACACACACATACACACACACACACACACACACACATTATTATATATATATATATATATATATATATACATACAAATACATATATACTTTTATATATATATATGCATAAATACATCTGTATATATGCATATATACAGATAATGCATGGATGTATATATGTACACATGATTATATTATATATATATATATATATATATATATATATATATATATATATATATATATATTATAGTGTGTGCATATTATATTAATATATATATATATATATATATATATATATATATATAACAATAATAAACTAATAATTGTCCCTCCTCTGAGACTTGAATCGCTGACCACTGAAACAGCAGAGACCAAGGCCTAACCCAGTCAGCAACAGAAAACATAGAAGGAGAGGAACCAGATATGCAACTGCGTATGCTTGGAATCATAGCGGGTACCACTTGAACCATTAACTGTGGTTTCACCCCCTCCTCCCCCCTCCCCTCCCCGCCAGCAGTGAGTGGTTACATTTAATCCTCCTCCCTAAGAGGATGTCTGTAGCTGAGTGGATTAAGCGTTGGCCAATATTTCAATGGTCGGCGGTTTAAATTCCAAAAAGAGGAGAGGATTGTTAGTATCTACTTTCAGATGATATTGCCTGCTTATAATAAACGCACACGCACAGACAACCAACCAAACAAACAAACACACACACATATATATATATATGTAAATATATATATATATGATTTTTTTATCACCTCAGCGTGATTTACATACAATCATGAAACTACAAATGTCGTTCAGTATCCAACTCACGCTGCTTCGGGAATATTACCGAATGGGAATTGTAAGTGATAAATGGATTGATACCCAAGTGTCTCGAACACTCGACAGTGCCCTCCAACGACTCCAGTCGACGTTTCGAACCACTGGGCCATCAAGAGGTATAAGTTAATGCCTCTTTTGGATGGCTCAGTGAAGGAACGTCGACTGGAGTCGTTGGAGGGTACTGTCGAGCGTTCGAGATACTTAGGTACCAATCCATTTATCACTTACAATTCCTCCGGTGATATTCCCGAAGTAACATGAACTGGATATTAAACGACATTTGTGGCTTAATGACTGTGTATGTTTGTGTATGTACGTATATATATATAGTGTAATATATATATATATGTATATATATATATATATATATATTTATGTATATATTTATATATATATATATATATATACATATATTTATATATATATATATATATATATATATATATATATATATTTATATATATATATTGACAAAATGCGATTATTCTCTTGAAAATTTTAACAAAATAACACGAGTGATTTTGACCCAGGAGAACACTCAACAACGTTACACCAAGAGAGAAGAAATATGACATTTAATATGCAAAAATTTTCCTTTTTTCGCCGAATGAATTATGCAAGTGAAACGGAAAGCACATTTTATCATATTGTTAAAAACAAATTTTATCTGCAGATATTTTGGAAAAAAAAACTATCATACAATATTCTGCTAAAACAGAGGCTTAACAAAGCAAGAAATTTGTTCAAAGCATAAAAGAAAAAAAAAAGACTTCTTAATTTACTGGTTCACCCACTGTAACATTACCGAAAATAAAATTCTCGGAGTATGAGAACAACTTTTAATTCACCGCTGTATCCGTTGTATCTTTACAAATATTACAAATAAAAAAACATCCTTTGCTCTCTCAACTTTATCCTACCGATTATCTGGAGTTGTCATAACTAATGGTTCCCCATGAGAATATTCAAGAAAAACTTCAATAATAATTTTCTCTCGTTTGTCGTACGTTCTTATATTCCCCTGACTTCGACTACCTCTTTTTCTAGCGCAGGAATCAAAAACAGAAAAGTCAAAAAGTAACTTCGTCACCTCCGATCTCATGTCACTTGCTTTGCTTCCCTGATCAAAGATAATTATCAAAATAACCTTGATTCATAACAATCAAAGGAATTTTGCTTTGTTATAATAAAAAGTTTTAATTTTTAATAATCAAAAGAATTTTGAATTTTGAATGATTGAAAAAGAACCCAGAGAAACAGCACCCCATTTTCTATTGGGCACTCTGTATTCATTTGCCCTCAACATCAGGAATATCAACAGAACTGCAGTAAGAACTGATAAGCCTTAGCGATCATATTATTAAAGAACTGCAAAAGTTATTCTTCAAAGCAATCACTCTACAGCGTGGGAACTGAACCTTATTTTTTAAAATGAATATTCTTAAGAGTGGGAAATATAAAAACAGATTACATACCGTAAATGGATATGTAAATAAATTTTAAAATGAATGATCACATCGTCAGGGATCAATCGTAATTCATAATGGCAGATCCTATCATAAGTTTTAGTGAAAAAATTAAGAGAAAGACGTTCTCAAACCGATATAATACACAGACACACACACACACACACACACATATATATATGTATATATATATATATATATATATATATATATATATACATATATATATATATATATATATATATATATATATATATATATATACATATATAGCGAGCAGCTGGTCGGTGTGCTCTACACGGCCTGAAATCCGGCGTTGCTGTTCCCCTACCCTCCCGATCCCCTACCTACCCCGCCCCCACCCGGGCCGGACAAACAAGCTTGCAGGAGGAGGGTGGATATCTCCCCTACCCTTCCGTTCTCCTACCAACCCCTCCCCCACCCGGGGAGGACGAACCGGTTTACAAGGGGAGGGTGGCTGTATCATGTCTCTCCTACTGTCACCCGGGAGAGAAAAAGTTAAGTATATCTTAGTTTAACCAGACCACTGAGCTGATTAACAGCTCTCCTAGGGCTGGCCCGAAGGATTAGATTTATTTTACGTGACTAAGAACAAATTGGTTACCTAGCAACGGGACCTACAGCTTATTGTGGAATCCGAACCACATTATAGCGAGAAATGAATTTCTATCACCAAAAATAAAATCCTCTTATTCTTCATTGGCCGGTCGGAGATTCGAACTCGCGGCCAGCAGAGTGCTAGCTGAGAACGGAACCCACTCACCCAACAAGGAACCACCCGGGGGAGGACAAACAAGAGCCACTTGGATATGATTATTATAGATTCAGAAAAGTATGACCTAAATTTACAGAAGCAACAAAAATAACGCAAACAGGAAAAACTTATCACATACGCCGAACAAACATAACTGGAAAAGATCCAGACAATCGTGGAATAATTATGGAATCATCCAGGAAATAAAAAAAAAATAACTGATACACAACTACCTCATCTTACAAAAATACAAAAAAAAAGAAAAAAAATCTTTACAAGACAAAAATGACAAAAACTAATCACAAAAAACTGTTGAAGGTTTCATGATAGAGAAAAAATGCTATAAAAATAAAACAAATAAATAAGGAAAATCATCATGCAGGATTTATATTAATAATAATGTACGAAATGATCCCTCCATAAAGATATTACGAACATGACAGTAAAAACAAACCGACTCAATAGTAACTATAGATCGTCGTTCCTTTGTACGCGATCTCCCCATCAGTGACTCCGAGAGAGAGAGAGAGAGGGTAAAAATAAGAGGGAAGGAGATGTTGCAGAGGAAGACAAATTTCAATAAAGTGGAACATAAGGAAATCATATAATGGAAAGAATGCAGAGAATTGGAAGAAATCGCTTAATCCTCCCAAAAATGAGGAAGGAGAGAGAGAGAGAGAGAGAGAGAGAGAGAGAGAGAGAGAGAGAGGATTGCAGAGGAAGGCAATAAAAAGCAAGACATGACGAAACCAAATAACGGAAAAGAATGCACTAAAATTGAATACAAACTGGCTTAATCCGCCCCAAGAGAGAGAGAGAGAGAGAGAGAGAGAGAGAGAGAGAGAGAGAGAGAGAGAGAGAGTGACAATAACAGATGTATTTAACCCTTGCTCCGCAGCATAAAAGTGTCCCATTCAGTGAGGCTCCCGAACGTATGAAAATTCTCCCTGTCCATGAATAATAGAGAAGCTGTGCAGAGAGAGAGAGAGAGAGAGAGAGAGAGAGAGAGAATACTTCCTCTCTTTTTTCTAACATTTTTCATAGCTTATCTCTCTCTCTCTCTCATTCATTCGGTATTTC
>NC_089749.1:21925161-21940161 GCF_040412425.1 Macrobrachium rosenbergii
TCTCTCTCTCTCTCTCTCTCTGCCAGGCTGCTACCTTAGCGTTAAGAGCAGTGCAGGCTGCATTCCCTCCGGAGGCTAAATACCTCATGGTTATGCAAGTGGCGTGACGGCGGGAAGGCCAATAATTGCATTCAGCCTCCAACGCCCTGGACTAATCGGTTAATTGCTCGTGGGCGGCGAAGCAGACCCTATTCCTACTTTTCCTGAAGGAAATGAAAAACCTCCCGAGTAAAGCTGCTTGTCTCTTTAAATCTGAAGGGCTTCATCTCCCACCACAGGAATTTATAAAGGTAGAGGTTATTGTTGGGTTTTTGAAGTTACCTGTTTCTGGGTGGTGTTGGAGGTTCTCCTCAGGGAAACCTGAAGCTGCGCGATAAACTTGGCGTCACTGGGAGAAGGTGTTACGGGTTTTAGGGAATTTATACACACAGACATATATATATACATATATTTACATCTATTATGTACAAATACATACACATACGTATGTATATATATATATATATATATATATATATATATATATATACATATATATATATATATATATATATATATATATATATATATATATATTATTATTATTATATATATATATATATATACTGTATATAATATGCATATATTATATAAAAAATATAAGTGCGTGTATGTATGTTTATATTTATATATATACATATATACATATATATTATATTTGAAAAAATATTTATAAAAGCCTTACGTACAGAAAGCATAATCTTTTTAGCAAAAGTACAACCAACTCAAGATTTTATATTTTATTAAGAAAGTAGCGTAAACCTCCACATAAAGTTTTCATTAGCCTGACTACGTAAAGCTAAGTTTACATTAAGTAATCTCCTATTTTGACTGTGCAGTGGAGAAACCCTATATCCTTGCATTTGAGTCAATCCAAATGCATAAGTGACTCACATTAAGCTTGAATTTCCCATCATTCCTTGTAAACATTTATACTTGTCACCAAACAATGACACTTAAGACAAGTGTCAGGTGATCACTTAGGCAAAGATCTTCAAGTAAATCAAGACATAAGCAAATCATCACAATAGAGACTTCCTTGAAGGGTCATTACGTCTGGCAAGTCTCTGGGAGAAACAATCAATTATCATTTATTTATCCACTTTCATCTTTGCTTATCGTATTGTGGTTGGCAGAAGGTATTCAGTAGTTGAACTTCTCTCTCTCTCTCTCTCTCTCTCTCTCTCCTAGAAATAAATCAATGGATCCCAGCATTTGCATCAAAAGAAATACACTGCATGAAAGGGGTCGTTCTCTCTCTCTCTCTCTCTCTCTCTCTCTTCTTTCTTCTCTCTCTCTCTCTCTCTCCCTCTCGTAGAAATAAATCTATGGATCCAAACATTTGTATCAAAAGAAATAATGTTAATGGTTGGGTCGTTCTCTCTCTCTCTCTCTCTCTCTCTCTCTCTCTCTCTCCTCTCTCTCTCTCACCGCCAGCGGAGAATAGAGTCTTTTATTGACAATCTTTACCTGGTAAAAATACACAAAGGAAACATTATTCTCGATCAGAAAGGGAGTCTTTTATCATAACATGATATCCACGTGCCCCAAATCTTAGCAAAATTCTCTCTCTCTCTCTCTCTCTCTCTCTCTCTCTCTCTGTGTTTGTGCGTTTGAGTGTAGCGTTTGAGCGCATATAGCGCGCGCGCGTGTGTGTGTGTGTGTGTGTGTGTGTGTGTGTGAATGCAAACTGCCTCTTTCTTCTTTGCAAGTTAAATACAAAACAAAAAACCCAAAACATTTCTTTCGAACAAATACACGAATATGCAATTCATGTTTACAAACATAAGCAGAAACTTCGCTTGAAAAGTACTTGTGTATGTGTATTTAAGGCTTATACACGAATAAGTTTTCGTTACGGGCATGTGAAGTGGGCTTATACACAAATGGACAGAACATACGATTCGCAGAAGCAAGTTATACGCAAATACAACTTACACATCTACACACACACACAAAGAAAACATTTATTTTAAGAAGCTTAAATGTGTTCGAGCTCACACACATATACATTCACAAGAGCTTAACACTTCCCTTAAACACATATTATTATGACACAAGAAATGCTGACCCATCCAATGTATAAGCGAATTTTTTGTGAATATTTCAAATTTGTCCTTTTACCATACTCCTTTTTGACTCATACTCTTGCTGTCTGTTGCAAGGTAAAAGGCCTACATTCTTAAGTCCACACCCCCTTTTATCCAATCTATCACGTGCTATCTTACATTCTAATAATTAGTATAATATTCTTTACTATACATATACTTATGAAGCTGGGTTACGTAAGTAAGTTACTCTATTATTATTCCTATTATAGAATCTTCTATACAGCATAGTTTCCCTTTAGTTGGTATATACTTGCAACGCCGGGTTATATAAGCAATCAAATCATTATTATACAGAATCATAAAAGCAATGATCATTATTCGTTTTTCCGCATATGCATTTTGAATTATCCAGAGAGTACGTTTAGCAAATAATCATGAATTCACTGAATAAGAATAAGCACGACTGCAGAAAAATCAAAGCCAAAAGTGAAGTACTGTCAAACACGGACAAAAGTAGCAAATGCATAAAATCATCCAAAAAAAACTTACGAAGACATATATATGTGTGTATATATATATACATATATATATATATATATATATATATATATATATATATATATATATATATGCATATATAATATATATATATATATATATATATATATATATATATATATATATATATATATATATATATATATATATATATATATATATATATATATATAAAACATGTTTGTAATAAATAAACTCTATTTGTAATGTGATCTTCGCTCTTTTTAATGGAGGTACATTTTCTTCTTTTTGCAGCATCAAGAGAAACGGTGATACAGCACCAACAGCGACACAGATCTACTTCCTCAAAGCAACTTACGATGTGAGGCATCGAAGGCTTTCTATGACAAATAAGTCACCGGCCAAATAACAACAGAGAACTGCTAAAATGAGCGCCCACTTGAAAATCTATGGATCTGGAATCTGAAGGAGGACCTCATTCCACAACTCATCCCGACCACCTGAACCGAACAGCGATGGGTACCACGATGGAGTTCGCCTTTAAAGTGGAGGAATTCCGGTCGGAGTTGACCTCGAAGGTCACCGAGGAAACTGACAGCCGCCCCACGGCGGAAGCCAGGAACGTCGGTCACGAGGTCTCCCTGAAGGTGGAGGCGATCCGGGGGATCCTGAAGAGGAACGACAGCGGCGAATCCTGCAGCTCGAGTCCCGGAAGCAGCAGCGAGAACAGCGACTCGATCTGCAGCAGCGTCAGGAGCGAGGAGTTTCTTTCGGACGTCGACAGCGACTCCTTCCTGGACTGCGGGCACGACGACTTCCCCTTCTGCCACTGCCTGGACGAGAAGGTGGGCTGCGCCCAAGGGTTCTATTGCGAGCACGACGACTTCCCCTTCTGCGACTGCCTCTCCAGGGCCGCCAACAACCAGACCAAGAAGACCAGCATCCGCTTCAGGCACGGCGAGAGTCGGAGACGCCGAGGGTACGACATCGGCGCCTCCCTCAGCGCCTTCCGAGACGGCGGTCTCGAGGTCTTCGACGAGACCGAGGAGTCCGACTTCCAGGAATCCGAGACGGAGGCCGAGACGCCCAGGGGGCTCGAGACCGAGGGGGACTCGGACGATACGGAGGGGGCGGGGCCCGATTCCGAAATGGAAGGAGCTGTGGGGTATTCCGAGAGAGAGCCGGAAGAAGCGAGCTCCATGGGGCTCCTGGCGCCTCCTGGGCAGTCCCGGCGGGCGTCCATAGTGACGTGCAACAGCAGGAGGGCCTCGTTACAGCCCAACACCGACCCCATCAGGATAGCCGTATTCGGAACGGATGGCGTGGGCAAGTCAGGTAAGTGGGACGATCTAATAGATATATCTTAAATCGATAATCTTAGAATATTAAAGGTGTACTTGCTCAGTTTTCTTGTTTCTATGCTTTATATATATATATATATATATATATATATATATATATATATATATATATATATATGTATATATATATATATATATCATATATACACATACATATATATAAAACATATATATATGTATATTAATATATGTGTATGTGGATGTGTGTGACTTCGATAAATATTAAGACGCATACAACACAAAACGACAGAGAGAGAGAGAGAGAGAGAGAGAGAGAGAGAGAGAGAGAGAGAGAGAGAGAGAGAGAGTTGAAACTAGGGTGTAGTTATCATTAGCAATCACCAATAACAATAACATTCCTATGTTATCAATAATCAGTCAAATTCTCATCAGCAATCGTTGCTAATGATCACACGATGCTTATTAGCAACCTCAGCTATTGAGCTCACATGCCTCGTTAGGTCACGATGACGGTAATACTGGAAGGTTATATATGATCAGCAATTCTAATTACACCCACAGACAAATAGTAATCAGCACAATTCTCATTAGTGATTACTGATAACGATCATATTCAAAGGTTATTAATGATCGACAAAGTTCATATTAGTTATTAATTACAGACGTTACAATCAAAGGCTAATATTCTTATTAGTTATTAATTGCAGAGATTACAGTCAAAGGTTAATATTCTTATTAGTTATTAATTACAGAGATTACAATCAAAGGTTAATATTCTTATTAGTTATTAATTACATATTACAATCAAAGGTAAATATTCTTATTAGTTATTTATTACAGAGATTACAATCAAAGGTTAATGCTCTTATTAGCTATTAATTACAGAGATTACAATCAAAGGTTAATAACCCAAACAACGATACAAACCACATTCAAACGTTATTAGCCACTAATAATAATTGCATCCAGAATTTAATAACGAACAAAATTCTCGTTCGCTACCAATGAAAATTACATCCAGAGGTTAATGATCAATGAAATTCTTATTAGCTACCGATGGAAATTACAACTAAAGGTTAATAACAATCAACGAATATCTCATTAATTAATTACATTCAGAGGGTAACAGCGATCAACGAAAATCTTGTTATCTACCAGCGAAAGTTACATACGGAGATTAAAAATGATCATCGAAATTCTTGTTAGTTATCAATGAAAATTCCATCAGGAGGTTAATAACGAGGAACCAAATTCTTATTAGGTATCCCGAGGTTGATAACCATGAACCGTATTCTTATCAGGTATCCAGAGGTTGATGACCATGAACCACGTTCTTATTAGGTATCCAGAGGTTGACAACCATGGACCATATTCTTATTCGGTATCCAGAGGTTGATAACCATGAACCACATTCTTATAAGGTATCCAGAGGTTGATAACCATGAACCATATTGTTATTAGGTATCCAGAGGTTGATAATCATGAACCACGTTCTTATTAGGTATCCAGAGGTTGATAATCATGAACCACGTTCTTATTAGGTATCCAGAGGTTGATAACCATGAACCATATTGTTATTAGGTATCCAGAGGCTGACAACCCTGAACCACATTCTTATAAGGTATCCAGAGGTTGATAACAATGAACCGTATTCTTATCAGGTATCCAGAGGTTGATAACCATGAACCACGTTCTTATTAGGTATCCAGAGGTTGACCACCCTGAACCATATCCTTATTAGGTATCCAGCGCTTGATAACCATGAACCACATTCTTATAAGGTATCCAGAGGTTGACAACCCTGAACCATATTCTTATTAGGTATCCAGAGGTTCATAACAATCAACGTAACATACAATAGCGACCGCTGAATACGATCACACTGTAACCTCATTACCAGTCCATAAAATCCTCTTTACCCTTCTCAAGAATAGCTTTGGAAGACGCAGGAAATGAACTGAACAGAATCGGGACAGCAATCCATTAGGAGATGTCCATCGGCACAGTGTTCTTCTTGCCTTTTGTCCCTTCCTGAGAGAGAGAGAGAGAGAGAGAGAGAGAGAGAGAGAGAGAGAGAGAGAGAGAGAGAGAGAGAGCAATCACATGATGGCTTTTTCGCATTTATGCCTCTTCGAATATACACGTTCCTGTATTATTTTCTTATTATTATTGTTATTACTATTATTTGTGTACCTGTAAAGGAGCATTCAAATCTTTGACAACAGAGCCATCAGAACTAATGTTGTTGATTCAGTATAACGTTTCCCAAGACAAATAAGTCTCCTCAACTTGATATTTGGAGAGAGAGAGAGAGAGAGAGAGAGAGAGAGAGAGAGAGAGAGAGAGAGAGAGAGAGAAATTCAGTCAATCAAGAGTTCGTTACTGTTCCTGAAGGATTTAGAATATTTAAAAGAGAGAGAGAGAGAGAGAGAGAGAGAGAGAGACTCAGCACCTTAAAATTTATTTCACTGATTTGTTCAATACATGTTAGAGAGAAACATACAGACATGCAGGGATAAGAGAAGACAACACTCTCTGCACTAAATAATTATTTATCTCATTTAGTTTTCCAGAGAGAGAGAGAGAGAGAGAGAGAGAGAGAGAGAGAGAGAGAGAGAGAGAGAGAGAGTATCAAAACTTGACGACACCCCTTACTAACTTTCCTTCTTTGATTGCCTCGGGAAGTGTCCAACCTCCTCTCTATGTTTCGTAAATTCGGAAGGAAATTTGTCTCTTATTGGATTTCGGGTGTGTCTGTAGAAGAGTCCCTTTTACTGAGGATATTCATGTCTGTTATTTGTCATATAATTAATTCATTACATTTGCTCTATCTATCTATTTACTTATCTATAAATATATATATATATGTATGTGTATATATATAGTGTATGTATATATATAATATATATATATAAAATATATACAGTATATGTATATGCATATAATGTTTGCACGCATGTATGCATTTTTCGATGGTATATATATATCTATGCATACACACTCTGGGTATAAACTTGTATATGTTTGTATTTTTACTCTTCCTTATGTGTTATTATGGCACGTATATATGAACATAAGAATGAAATTAAATTATTTCAAGTAAAATATTATATGAATATGCTCTTATAAATATATATATGCACGTGTCAGAGCGTATTCTCTTGACTGAAGAGAATACGAAAATGTGTATGTATGTATGTATGTATGTATGTATGTAAGTATGAATAAAAAGAAATTCTTTGCCTGGAATATGAAACAAACGGGATTCACTTCCAGCAATGGAAACAATAATTATCAATGCCAATACCAGAGGCTCTTGCCTGGCTGGCTATCATTCACTACCCACTTCCCCCCAAACCACCGGCCCTCTCTCTCTCTCTCTCTCTCTCTCTCTCTCTCTCTCTCTCTCTCTCTCTCTGCAGCTAGGTCCAATCTTCGCTCCAGTTCTGAGAGTTATATGACGGGGAATTAGTCAGCTTCGCTAATGAATGGAAGCCATTAAGACTTCAGGAGTGACGATCCTTGGAAAGGCTGGTTGAAGGAATGAGTGGTTGCTAATTAAACGAGGCGACCATTGACTGGTTGCTAAACACACGAGACGACCATTGGGAGATCGCTGATCACATGAGGCGACCAATGACGGGTTTACTGGTCGCTAATCATGCGACGCGACCAGCAAAAGGTTGTTAATCATCTAAATTGGCCAAATGGAGTCTTGCAAATTACAGGAGACAGCCTGTGACAGCATGAGAGAGCCATGATTCCTTATTAACTCCTTTGTCCCAGGACAGCAAAATCCAAATATCGACACTGGGTGGAATCTTCTTTATATATAAAAGTGAATGTTTATGTGTTTGTCCTCTACAGAAATCCAAACTGCTTGACAGACCCAGACAAAATTTGGCAAGCAGCCCCTATGTGACCCCAAGAAGATTATACCTCAAAATCAAACCCCTACCCCCGTGACAGACATCAAACACAGACATACTGAACGAAATTTTCGTTTTTTATCAATTCTGTCAGGTTTTCCTTCAGGTGCTTTATAGGTTGATGATCACTTTTCGGCTGAACACTCCAGTTTTTCTTCCATGCCCCGTCAGAGGTATGATTCCCTGCAACAGTAAATCCCCTATAACATCAATTTCTGATCAGAATTTACGTGAATTTTAGTTATAATTTATGACAATTATTAATATAATTGTTAATTACCTCGATAAAATCAACATTGAAAACCTATATCGATAATTTCTATAAACAGATACGATCAAAGAGTATAGAGAAGTAAAGAGAGGACACTCGTGCCTCCTCTTTGTAACTGCAGGCGACGGTGGCGCTTCTACCGGCGGACGCGTAATTGGAGTTGGAAGATGCCAACAACATGACAGGGACATAGTTCTGTGCTGCAGTAAATTATCGTAATTCAAAAGGCCTGAGTTATGATTTTTTCGATTCCCCCAAAGACAAGGAAAGGCGAGTGATATGTTTTCAGTTACATTTTATCAAAACTAAGTTCACACTAACGAAATTGCGAGATATGTTGATGGTTATTCTCTCGTTGTTCCTTTGACTAAAGAGTATACTGTATTCTAAACTCTCTGCTTTGGTTGTTTTATTCACCATGCTTTGTCTAGACATTACAATGGTTACTGGGTGTTGTTGTAGCGAATCAGGCATTCTCTTACTGCTCAAGCTATTTCATATAGCAGTGTTTGTTTGTTTAATTGGGTATTCCCGGAAACTCTGTCATGATCGCTTAGATTTCATCTTTCTTGAGTCTTCTTTTCTTTGGGTGGTCTTTCTTGATTCTTCTTTGGGTGGTCTTCTTTCTTGATTCTTCTTTCTTGTCTCTTCATTCGTTGTCTTCTTTCTGGTATTGTTACATTATTCTTCATCTGCTCCTGTTGTCACACAAACTTTCCTGTAAAAATTGAGCACTGGTGGTGTAGTGTCGTATGAGGAGAAATGTGCTAAGTGAAAGTTTGTTTAAATTATTTAATTATTGGATATCTAATTAATTCATTAATTTGGTTGATATGACACCCTTCCACAAACTGTCAAATGCTCATGATGTGGGATGTATTGTGTGTTGATTTAATAGTACACAGACTTTGCTGAGAAGATGGATCAATTGTTCAACTGTTTCAATAGTGGAACTCGTATCGGTAATGCAAAAATGCGACATGCCACGAGTCTGAAATCAGGTCACAAGGAATTTCTAGTTAACTGCCTCACATGGTTGGGTGGTATCAAATCACTTTGTCCACGAAAGCTGCCTGGCCTCTCTGGATGGGAGATGGCAATCAAAGATCTGTCACAGTTGTAGGATGAGTTACATTCAAAATAAAAGCTGTCTTACCTATTAACCAACAGACTCAATCAAGATTGTCTGGAGAATTTATTTTCAATAATTCGGGGGGAAAGGTGGGCACAGGAACAACCCAGATGCATTTCAGTTCAGGAGTGCAGTTCGCCAAGTCATGGTGGATGTTATTATGGTTCCAAGTGCTTGGTAACTCTGAACAATACAGGGACTTCAGGTTGTGCAAAATCTGCAGTGAATATCATACATTTCTCTCTGCCAATTCCTGTATCAGTAGAGTCAGTAATGACCCTCCCTTGGGGAGACTACCACTCGAGGAATGCAATGTGTTAGCATATATCACAGGTTTCATTGTACGTAAGATTCGTACAAGGTTTGTAGAGAGTGCAGGACATAGCTTCAAAGTACTCTTGATCCACACAACCCTGTTCATGTTTTCCTTTCCAAGAAGACTTATGGAACACACTAGGAAAGGAGCTAACTGTGCCAAGTACAGTCCTTTGCGACATGATTACTGAGATGGAAAACGAGTATAGAAAGATGGTTTCTGACATTTACTACATAAGCAGAGTTCACTACAGACTTGCGACGTTCTTGGAGGGGGAGATGCAGGGAAAATTTTTAGCTTGTTCTGTGTGCAACTGCAGGTTCTTCATTGTCAACCTCTTTATATGCATCCGCCTTCATCACACTTTTAAAAGATGCAAACAAACCTCTTTATATGCATCCGCCTTCATCACACTTTAAAAGATGCAAACAAAAGTCTTTTAGTTGCAGGTCGAAAGAACCGAAAACTCATGAAGGTCAGTCACCTGCGATACTGAAAACGTATACTTTCAGTGTAGGACCCAGATGTACTAAACATACTTGCGATGTCTTAAGTTACGATGGTGTTTGTATCCTCATTTTTCTGGCTTTCCTTGAGATAATATTCCTGTTTTCCAATTAATTTCTGAATAATATTTTTAGAAACATATTTGTATTTGTCAACAGTCGCAGAAAAAAGTTTGAAAAAAAATTATTACGATCTGGTATGTGATTATGTAATGTTGAAAAAACCTTAAAAAACCCAAAAATGTAATGTAACGAACAAAAACTTAACTTTACTACATCGTAAATGTCAGTGCATCCGGCCCAGTATAATAAAATGAAGATCTCAATTTCAGTATGATAAAATAAAGTTATCAATTTACAACGGAGGAGTTTTACTTTGTCTATAGTCTAGCCTGATATATCTTATAAATAAATTTATTTATTTATTTATTCATATATTTCCTTTCATCCATAATTTCAACCTTTTGAATGAAACCTGGTTTAGTACCAGTAGTTATAGATAAAGAGAGGATAAGCTGTTTGTATTTACTCATTTTTTCCCTATAGAATATTTAAATAATCAATCCAGATTAGTGCATTGCTATATAAATAATAATAAAAGATCAGAGGATAGTGTTACAAACCACAAAAGTGCTAACAACCGTCTTAAACATTAGTGCGGTGTATGCCAGCACAAACAAATGCTATCACAGTTTACGCGCTCGCCGTCGGATGGCGCCACCAGTCCCGCAGTTACAATACTGATTAAGCCCAACATGCAAAGTGTACGGTATTTCCTTTTTTTTCTATTTGTTCAAATGCGATTTTCCTCATTAATTCGTTCGTTCCGTCTTCGTTTTTACCTTGTGAATTCGTTATAGCGACTGCTTCATAACATTACAGTGACGTATTTCGTTATAAAGACGGTTTAAATGAAGTTTGGAATTAATTATCGAGCAGTTTGGCAACAACACTTCATTACATAGTTGGTGTTCACGAATGACTTTGGTGGGGGCGCGGCAGCTAAGGGATTGGGAGGGTAAGGGATTTCTTCACGGTGGTTTTGAATAATAATAATAATAATAATAATAATAATAATAATAATAATAAGAAATAATAATAATAATAATAATAATAATTTTAACTTAATAAAGTTCTAAGAAATTTGCAGTCACTTGCATGACATGACTAATAATAATAATAATAATAATAATAATAATAATAATAATAATAATAATAATAATAATTACAACACACAAAGCACTACACCCAAGAGCAAATACAGACAGACTATATATAACACGAAAGGAAGGGGGGAGAGGGCTGCTAATAGAGGACTGCGTCAACATCGAGAGCAGAGCACTGGGACAATATCTGAAAACCAGTGAAGACGGTAGCAAGGAGTGCATGGAAGAAGGACTGATAAAAATAGACGAAGACCCAGAAATATACAGAGACAGGAGAATGAAAAACAGAACAGAGGAATGGCACAACAAACCAATGAACGGATAGTAGATGATGCAGACACAAGAACTGGCCAGCGATGAAACATGGCAACGGCTACAGAGGGGAGAACTCAAGAAGGAAACAGAAGGAATGCTAACAGCGGCGCAAGATCAGGCCCTAAGAACCAGATATGTCCAAAGAAACAATAGATGGAAATAACATCTTACCCATATGCAGGAAGTGCAATATGAAAGACGAAACCATAAACCACATAGCAAACGTATGTCCAGCGCATGCACAGAACCAAAAAGAGGCATGACTCAGTAACAAAATCCCTCCACTGCACTGGAGCCTGTGCAAGAAGCACCAGCTATCTTGCAGTGATAAGTGGTACGAACACCAAGCTGAGGGAGTGATAGAAACGATCAGGCAAAGATCCTCTGGGACTATGGTATCAGAACAGATAGGGTGATACGTGCCAATAGACCAGACGTTGACAAAATCAAGAAAAAAAATATTACTCACTGATGTCGCAATACCATGGGACACCAAAGAAAGAGAAAAAATTGATAAGTGTCAAGACCTGAAAATCGAAATAAGAGGGATATGGAATGTGCCAGTGGAAATTGTCCCCATAATCATACGAAAACTAGGCACGATCCCAAGACCCATGAGAAGGAATCTGGAAAAACTAGATGCTGAAGTAGCTCCAGGACTCATGCAGAAAAGTATTCTACTAGAAATAGCGCACATAGTGAGAAAAGTGATGGACTCCTAAGGAGGCAGGATGCAACCTGGAACCCCGCACTATAAAAACCACCCAGTCGAATAGGATGATTGTGATAGATAAAAAAAAATAGTAATAATAATAACAAATGATAATACAATAATAGTGATACATTTCTTTTTACAGAAAGTCATAAAGTGATGAACTGTAGCACTAATGATGGTAGTCCGTAAAAAGGAAAGTTACTGATGATCTGAGTACAGAGTTTTTCCGGGCAGCTCCAGGCTGGTCAGCTAGTCTTAAAAAAAAAGCTAAAACTTCACTCACTTCTCGGTAACGAACTCCTGACTGAATTTCTCTCTCTCTCTCTCTCTCTCTCTCTCTCTCTCTCTCTCTCTCTCTCTCTCTCTCTCTCTCTCTCTATTCATTACATTTAACATTTGCCATCTCAAAATAAACACATCTGGAATACTCCACAGTTATGCCTCCAATACAAAGCACATCCGAGAAGGCCCCTCCTCTCGTGATGGGGGATGTGGGGTGAGTTCAATTGAAGAGAAGTGTAGGAAGGGTAAATGAGGTAAACAAAAAGAAAGTCTGACCTCCTGGGCATCTGAAACAAAAAGAAATAAGTCATGAATGAGGTAAACAAAAAGGGCATCTGAAACGAAGAGAAATAAGTCATGAATCAGGTAAACAAAAAGAAAGTTGGACCTCCTCCTGGGCATCTGAAACGAAGAGAATTAAGTCATGAATGAGGCAGACGAAAAGAAAGCTGGACCTCCTCCACGGCATCTGAAAAGAAGAGAAACAAGTCGTGAATGAGGTAAACAAAAAGAAAGTTTGACCTCTTCCTGGGCATCTGAAACGAAGAGAAATAAGTCATGACTTTAAAAAGACGAAAGAGCCCCTGCAAGTTGCGCAATCACAGTTTCACTCAGATGCTTACTCGTCAGATTAGTTTCCTGTGGAAGTTCCCAATCAAAAAATGCATTTCGCAATTCAAGTTCCAGCCTTGGTTGAAGGCTTTCACGTGCCTTTTCAGGACTGTGGAATTAATAAGCCTTTAAATGAAGCAATTTTTACATGATTCTATTTATTTTTGTTTTTGGTACCGGAGCAGAGTTGAAACCATTCAGTGACCTTAGCAATCCTAGCTGGTGTTGAAACTCTACATACGAGGAGGGCCCTCTCTTACTAGATCTTAATGGAGCAGTAACCAAAATAATAGCTTTAAAGAAACTTGAG
The DNA here is from genome assembly GCF_040412425.1 of Macrobrachium rosenbergii. NCBI lineage: Eukaryota > Metazoa > Arthropoda > Malacostraca > Decapoda > Palaemonidae > Macrobrachium > Macrobrachium rosenbergii. The sequence goes on from NC_089749.1 coordinate 21,938,647, forward strand.
AAACTTGATAAAAAAAATTTCTCTGCGACTTGCTGACACAGAATTGTTCACAACCTCCTCCCATTTTGTCAGTCAAATGCTCACACAATGAAAATTTTAAAATTATGTGGTTCAAATCCTAATAGCGACTGTTATCTTCTCTCTCTCTCTCTCTCTCTCTCTCTCTCTCTCTCTCTCTCTCTCTCTCTCTCTCTCTCTCTCTCCATATTACTGAGCAGGTACAGATCTATGCACTTTCCGAACATCTGTAGTGCCAATGCCAACCCAAGTAATGAATTATGTGCCAAGGCTGACAGCTGACTATGAGATGATCGGGGGAAGAAAGAGAGAGAGAGAGAGAGAGAGAGAGAGAGAGAGAGAGAGAGAGAGAGAAGAGAGACGTATTCCGACAAAATACATGCCACTTTATCATGATTGAAAATGGAAGGGCTTCGACGAGGTAATCCTTCAATCAATCACCTCCACGCAGGTAGACCCATTCATCAAATATTCTCTATCCCTGATATATTTCAAATACTCATTGCTCCTCTCAACAACCTGTCTGTCTGTCTCTGTATGTATGTATATAAGTATATACTTGTGTGTGTGTATGCATATGTATACATATATGTGTGCGTGTATGCATATATATATATATATATATATATATATATATATATATATATATATATATATATATATATATATATATATATATATATAGATATATATAGATATATAGATATTATATATATATATATATATATATATATATATATATATATATATATATATTGTTGTAATTTTAAAACAGGTCTTGCTAGATAAAGGAGTATGCTAGATGATACACAACTTACCTTAATTATCACAACAATCTGGACTCTGGCCTTGGGAACAGCTAAAATTACAAACAACACACACACCTGAAGGACTTCTTCAATAGGTGGGTGATTAGAAAAACTCTGGGGTTTAACTTAATTCATTATATTTACAAAATAAAACACATCAGAAGAATGGTAGCATCATTCTGGGGTAATGAGGTGAGAGCAAACGACGGGGAATTTCCAGGAGGGAATACAAATGGGTTGCCAGCTTCAAAAGTTGTTGAAAACGAAGTAGCGAGGGCCGCTACGCACACAGATGATACGCAGATCCACAGTGAAAACTCCTAACCTGTAATTGAAACACTTACTTACTCAGCCGAAACTAGTACTGTAATGAGGGAATCGAGGAATTGCACAGAAGATGCCTAAACTGAACTCGATTCCAGTGACTCGAACATCATACGATTACGTTACTCTTCTCGGAAATGCTTTGCAAATTAAACAGCACAAAATATAAAGCAGTACAGGCCTCACTGTAATTATATCGCACTATGAAAAGAAAGGAAAACAGTTGGAGGCGAATAGGGAACGTGGCTGACGAAAAACCTTAAATCCTGGTACATTACCTTTCATTAGGTGCAGAAGTTTTCTTATGAGGGCCAGCAAGGGGGAGGGCAAGCAAGTTAATTTACATCGAAAGTTACTTTGGATA
>NC_089749.1:21945161-21955161 GCF_040412425.1 Macrobrachium rosenbergii
GCACTCTAAGGGTAAATGAATGCATATCCGCATAATGACAGATGCCCAAAAACCACTGATAAGGAAAGAGTTTTGTTAAATAATTAGTTATTTGCTGACGGATGGAAGGCATTTGCACGGACACACGGAAATGACACGTAGATACTAATGTCATAATTATGGATTTATGTATATAAACACGTAAATTATTTTATATACATACCTATGTATATATATATATATATATATATATATATATATATATATATATATATATATATATATATATATATATATATATAGAGAGAGAGAGAGAGAGAGAGAGAGAGAGAGAGAGAGAGAGAACACGAAGGGAAATATAAACCTCAAATTATTTTCGCATGTATAAGATTATCTAAATTTTACTCTACGTAAGTGATCTAATTACTCATAAGAAAGAATATTTCAAAGTACGTGAATATTCATTGTCCATTTATGTGATTCTTTTCTCTTGTCCGTTTTATTTTATATGTCACTGGCCATCATTTCATCTGAATTTTCATTTAATTGTCCAGTTTTATTTCAGAGAATATTGTTTCAATATTTATGGCTTATGGGATTAAGACGTAGTTGGGGTGATGGGTTAAAATATTTTCGCTCTCTCTCTCTCTCTCTCTCTCTCTCTCTCTCTCTCTCTCTCTCTCTCTCTCTTTATATCATACTTGATTAATCTATCACTGAATATTTATTAATGTATTATCAATTAATACTTATTGTTCGCCAAGTTTGAATTAAATCACAACTAAACTCAGGAAAATATGGAAAAAAAATAAGTAATATGGAATTACTATTTGTGGCAAAATGCGATGCCAAGTCCTCGCTTTCCCAATTTAATACCAATAGGTGAATGTAAATCTCTTTGCATCAAAAAACAGATTTCAACAAGTTCTTCCACCTCAAAAATAAAATAAAACCAATTATTAGCTATTCCAAATAAACAATAAATATCATAAATATAGTCCTGTCATTTCCAAATAAAAATATCAATTCTAAAGTCATTACATTTGCAAAACTCCCACATTTTAAATGCGGTTTTTGTATTTCCTAAAAAATTACAAGGAAAAATACCGTATCACATACATCACGTTCCCTATAAAACTATTAAAAGTATCATAGTTCTTGAATTTCCAAAACAATAAATTCCACACTATTTGCATTTCTAAGCAAAAATAAACACCCAATTTTTTGCACTCACATAAAAAATACATTTCAAAATATACCATTCCCAATCAGATTAATTTTCAAATATCTTTCATTTCAAAGCAACGAATACTAGGGACATGAATTTGAAAAAAATACGTTTTAAACTCACATTTCCAAAACATAAATACGAAAACTTTACATTTAAAAAGAATAGCTAATTTATTACATTCCCAAATACTGCTAAAACCAGGTAACAAAATTCACTGCATTTCCAAAAAATACAGAAGATAAAACACACATTAGTTGGTCATCGCATTTCCCAAGAACGCTCAACTGTAAAGAAACCCTCTGGTAAACATCCTTTGTCCACAAGTGATCTCTGGTGAAGCAACTCAGCAGAGGAACCAGATATCTCGCCAATAGAACGCACCCAAAAGTTCACAACAATGATTCTCTGCGAGACGAACGATTGAAAGTTGCGGGTAAAAGGCCCTTTGTATTATATAGCTGGATAAAAGGCCTTTTGTATTATAAAGGTGGATCACACAGCAACTTTTTACGATCGATTCTCGAATTCAGACGTTCAAAGTTCCGAATCTTCGGTGATTCGGAGTTTCAGATATTCAAAGCTTCGAATCTTTAGTGATTCGTATTTTCAGAGCGTCAGATATTCAAAGCTTCGAATCTTTAGTGATTCGTATTTTCAGAGCGTCAGATTTTCAAAGCATCAACTCAGGGTTTGATGTCCAAATCTTCGAATCTTCAGTGATTCGGATGCTCAGAATCAGATACACATGAAATTTGAAAAACTCGTGGACCAACACAGGTTCTTTTCGAAGTTCAAAACTCTGAGAATTCAAAGTTTCGAACGTTCGAAGTTTTGCACGTTTGAAGTTTTGAACGTTCGAAGATTTTAAACTTCAGTTCTGAACATCAGATAGAATCGAAGAAGTTTCTAATCTCTAATGACCCCAGTTCACTAAGTTGGGAATGCTCATAGTTTCGAGCCCTCAGAGTTTTGAATCCTAAGGTTTCGAATCCATAAAGTTTCGAATCATCAAAGTCCAGATCCTTAAAAGTTGCAGAAGATCGACATTTATGATTACGGGCTGCTCCAGGAGCAAGAGCCCGTGCCAGCACAAGGCTGGCTTAATCTTAAACAGCAAAACAACAACGACATTTATGATTACCACATCGAAAGACTTCCAATCACGGCCGACGGACCTAACATGTTGAGCTTTCCGTTCAATTTCGGTTAAATATTCTGTTACTGTGTCATAAAAATTCTTTTAACGCACCGACCGACGGTGGAAGGGAGGCATAACATGTAAATGAAGGACATAATAACCAAAAGATATATATATATATATATATATATATATATATATATATATATATATATATATATATATATATACATATATATATATATATATATATATATATATATATATATTATATATATATATACATTTTATGTACATTTATATAATATTCATAAAATATAACATCAGCAACAGCCTGACATATAAATGCGCATTAAATGTTAACAAACAGTTACAAAATAACTTCCTGGTATGATGAAATGAATAAAACAATAAACGGTTCACACGAGATCAATCACGGTATTCTTTTTTTAAAATCTAAATTTCATAAACGCCGCTACAACAAAAATATATATATTCAATGTGTGTAATATTTCTGAAACGTTTTCCGGTTAATGGAAAGTCATTTCGTCTGCTCTGGTTTTATGTTTCTATTTTCATGCTCCCAAATCTAGGTCTATTTGCCATGGTGCTCAAAAATACATTGTATAAATACAGGCAGCCGTATTACGTATATTTATTGAAAAACAGACATGAAATACTTGGCAGGTCTAATGCTTCTTCCTGATGCGGGTGACACACGTAATATAGTATATACCTTTCAACATTCAGCCATAATCTCCATTTCTTTCTCTGTCCCTTCCTAGTTCCTCGTCGGACGAGTCGGTAGAGTTCTCGGCTAGCACTCTGCTAGGCCAGAGTTCGAGTCTCCTGCCGGCCAATGAAGAATTAGAGGAATTTATTTCGGGTGATAGAAATTCATTTCTCGGTATAATGTGGTTCGGATTCCTCGATAAGCTGTACAGTAGGTCCCGTTGCTAGGTAACCAATTGATTCTTAGCCACGTAAAGTAAGTCTAATCCTTCCGTCCAGCCCTCTCTAGGGGAGCTGTTAATCAGCTCAGTGGTCTGGTTAAACTAAGCTATACTTAACTTTCTGTTCCTTTCTTTCATATTCTTTGTCTACTTCGGCCCTGGGCTAGACAGATGCACAGGGATGTTGTTCTCCCATTGGTCTCAGCATTAAGAAACAAGTAAAAAATACGCCGAAGTTTCTTCGGCGCAATCGAGTTTTCAGTACAGCCGCTACAGCATATAATCAAGGCCACCGAAAATAGATCTATCTTGCGGTGGTCTCGGCATAATGCTGTATGAGCCGCAGCCCATGAAACTTTAACAACGGCCCGGTGGTGGCCTGTCCTATATCGTTGCCAGACGCACGATTTTGGCTAAATTTAACCTTAAATAAAATAAAAACTACTGAGGCTAGAGGGCTGCAATTTGGTATGTCTGATGACTGGAGGGTGGATGATCAACATACCAATTTGCAGCCCTCAAGCCTCAGTAGTTTTAAGATCAGAGGGCGGACAGAAAATGTGTGGACAGAATGAAGTGCGGACAGACAGACAAAGGCGGCACAAGTTTTCTTTTACAGAAAACTAAAACTTAAGAGCTAATATGAATATCTTCCTGAAGACCAAAACTTGTTTCGAATTTAAGTTTTGTTCATGAAACAATTTGTTAATTGGTTCGTTGCACGACATTGCATGACGACACGGTAGGGAGAATTCTCTCTCTCTCTCTCTCGCTCTCTCTCTCTCTCCATGTTCCATCTCTTCTCATCTATTGCCTCTCCCTAATACATCTTTCTCTGGACGTCTCTCTTCCCAGTAAGCAAATACAACGTTCCATTTATTTTATTGTTGGCTTATCTCTCTCTCTCTCTCTCTCTCTCTCTCTCTCTCTCTCTCTCTCTCTCTCTCTCTCTCTCCATGTTCCATTCTTCTCGCTCTCTATTGCCTCTCCCTAATACATCTTTCTCAATGGACGTCTCTCTTCCACAGTAAGCAATGCAACGTTCCATTTACCCCGGTATTGTTGGCTTCTCTCTCTCTCTCTCTCTCTCTCTCTCTCTCTCTCTCTCTCTCTCTCTCTCTCTCCATGTTCCATTCTTCTCGCTCTCTATTGCCTCTCCCCTAATACATCTTTCTCTGGACGTCTCTCTTCCACAGTAAGCAATGCAACGTTCCATTTACCCCAGTATTGTTGGCTTATCTCTCTCTCTCTCTCTCTCTCTCTCTCTCTCTCTCTCTCTCTCTCTCTCTCTCTTCCATTCTTCTCGCTCTCTATTGCCTCTCCCTAATACATCTTTCTCTGGACGTCTCTCTTCCCACAGTAAGCAATGCAACGTTCCATTTACTTTGGTATTGTTGGCTTATATCTCTCTCTCTCTCTCTCTCTCTCTCTCTCTCTCTCTCTCTCTCTCTCTCTCCATGTTCCATTCTTCTCTCTCTATTGCCTCTCTAATACATCTTTCTCTGGACGTCTCTCTTCCCCATGCAACGTTCCATTTCCATCTCTCTCTCTCTCTCTCTCTCTCTTCTTCCATGTTCCATTCTTCTCTCTCTATTGCCTCTCCTAATACATCTTTCTCTGGACGTCTCTCTTCCCACAGTAAGCAATGCAACGTTCCATTTGGCTTATCTCTCTCTCTCTCTCTCTCTCTCTCTCTCTCTCTCTCTCTCCCCGCATGTATTGTTGGCTTATGCAACTCATTCATTGTTGTTCTTATCTCTCTCTCTCTCTCTCTCTCTCTCTCTCTCTCTCTCTCTCTCTCTCCATGTTCCATTCTTCTCGCTCTCTATTGCCTCTCCTAATACATCTTTCTCTGGACGTCTCTCTCTCCACAGTAAGCAATGCAACGTTCCATTTACCCGTTGTATTGTTGGCTTATCTCTCTCTCTCTCTCTCTCTCTCTCTCTCTCCATGTTCCATGTTCATTCTTCTCGCTCTCTATTGCCTCTCCTAATACATCTTTCTCTGGACGTCTCTTCCCACAGTAAGCAATGCAACGTTCCATTTACCCGGTATTGTTGGCTTATCTCTCTCTCTCTCTCTCTCTCTCTCTCTCTCTCTCTCTCTCTCTCTCTCATTTTGTCTCCTATCCATCTTTCTCCATTCTTCTCGCTCTCCTATTGCCTCTCCTAATACATCTTTCTCTGACGTCTCTCTTCCACAGTAAGCAATGCAACGTTCCATTTACCCTGGTATTGTTGGCTTATCTCTCTCTCTCTCTCTCTCTCTCTCTCTCTCTCTCTCTCTCTCTCTCTCTCTCATGTTCATTCTCTCCATGTTCCATTCTTCTCAGTAAGCTCTCTATTGCCTCTCCCTAATACATCTTTTCTGGACGTCTCTCTTCCCACATTGGTCCAAGCAATTGTTGCAACGTTTCCATTTACCCCTAGTATTGTCTCTTTACAGTAAGCAATGCAACGTTCATTCTGGCTTATCTCTCTCTCTCTCTCTCTCTCTCTCTCTCTCTCTCTCTCTCTCTCTCTCTCTCCATGTTCCATTCTTCTCGCTCTCTATTGCCTCTCCTAATACATCTTTCTCTGGACGTCTCTCTTCCCACAGTAAGCAATGCAACGTTCATTTCCATCCCGGTATTGTTGGCTTATCTCTCTCTCTCTCTCTCTCTCTCTCTCTCTCTCTCTCTCTCTCTCTCAAATATTGCACCTCTCTCTCTCTCCATGTTCCATTCTCTCTCGCTCTCTATTGCCTCTCCCCTAATACATCTTTCTCTGGACGATCTCTCTTCCCACAGTAAGCAATGCAACGTTCCATTTACCCCGGTATTGTTGGCTTATCTCTCTCTCTCTCTCTCTCTCTCTCTCTCTCTCTCTCTCTCTCATGTTCTCTCTCTCCATGCCTCTCCCTAATACATCTTTCCATTCTTCTCGCTCTCCTATTGCCTCTCTCCTAATGTTCCACATCTATTTCTCTGGACGTCTCTCTTCCCAGTAAGCAATGCAACGTTCCATTTACTCCCCGGTATTGTTGGCTTATCTCTCTCTCTCTCTCTCTCTCTCTCTCTCTCTCTCTCTCTCATGTTCTCTCTCTCTCCATGTTCCATTCTTCTGGCTCTCTTTGCCTCTCCCTAATACATCTTTCTCTGGACGTCTCTCTTCCCACAGTAAGCAATGCAACGTTCCATTTACCCCGGTATTGTTGGCTTATCTCTCTCTCTCTCTCTCTCTCTCTCTCTCTCTCTCTCTCTCTCTCTCTCTCTCTCTCTCTCCATGTTCCATTCTTCTCGCTCTCTATTGCCTCTCCCTAATACATCTTTCTCTGGACGTCTCTCTTCCCACAGTAAGCAATGCAACGTTCCATTTACCCCGGTATTGTTGGCTTATCTCTCTCTCTCTCTCTCTCTCTCTCTCTCTCTCTCTCTCTCTCTCTCTCTCTCCATGTTCTCTCTCTCTCTCTCTCTCCAATGTTCCATTCTCTCTCTCTCTCTCCATTCTTTGCCCTCTCCTAATACATCTTTCTCTGGACGTCTCTCTCTTCCCCAGTAAGCAATGCAACGTTCCATCTTTCTCTGGACGTCTCTCTTCCAGTACCAGCATTCATTTGTATTGTTATCTCTCTCTCTCTCTCTCTCTCTCTCTCTCTCTCTCTCTCTCTCTCTCTCTCTCTCCATGTTCCATTCTTCTCTATTGCCTCTCCCTAATACATCTTTCTCTATTGCCTCTCCCTAATACATCTTTCTCTGGACACTCTCTCTCTTCCCACAGTAAGTAACAATGCAACGTTCCATTTACCCCAGTATTGTTCTCTCTATCTCTCTCTCTCTTCTCTCTCTCTCTCTCTCTCTCTCTCTCTCTCCATGTTCCATTCTTCTCGCTCTCTATTGCCTCTCCCTAATACATCTTTCTCTGGACGTCTCTCTTCCCACAGTAAGCAATACAACGTTCCATTTACCCTGGGTATTGTTGGCTTATCTCTCTCTCTCTCTCTCTCTCTCTCTCTCTCTCTCTCTCTCCATGTTCCATTCTTCTCGCAACGTTCTCTGTATCTCTCTCTCTCTCTCTCTCTCTCTCTCTCTCTCTCTCTCTCTCCTCTCCCATGTTATTTCTCCCTAATACATCTTTCTCTGGACGTCTCTCTTCCCACAGTAAGCAATGCAACGTTCCATTTACCCCGAGTATTGTTGGCTTATCTCTCTCTCTCTCTCTCTCTCTCTCTCTCTCTCTCTCTCTCTCTCTCTCTCCATGTTCCATTCTTCTTCTCCTTGCCTCTCTGCATGCTTTCTCTGGACTCCTAATACACGTTCTTTCTCTGCTTATCTCTCTCTCTCTCTCTCTCTCTCTCTCTCTCTCTCGTCTCTCTTCCCATGTTTCCAGTAAGCAATGCAACGTTCCATTTAACCCCAGTATTGTTGGCTTATCTCTCTCTCTCTCTCTCTCTCTCTCTCTCTCTCTCTCTCTCTCTCTCCATGTTCCATTCTTCTCTCTCATGTTCCTAATACATCTTTCTCTGAATTTCTTCGCTCTCATTACTGTGTGTTGGCTTATCTCTCTCCTCTCTCTCTCTCTCCTCTCTCTCTCTCTCTCTCTCCTATGTACATCTTTCTCTGGACGTCTCTTTCTTCCTCTTCGAAAGTAAGCAATGCAACGTTCCATTCTCCCCAGTATTGTTGGCTTATCTCTCTCTCTCTCTCTCTCTCTCTCTCTCTCTCTCTCTCTCCTCTCTCTCCATGTTCCATTCTTCTCGCTCTCTATTGCCTCTCCCTAATACATCTTTCTCTGGACGTCTCTCTTCCCACAGTAAGCAATGCAACGTTCCACCCCCGGTATTGTTGGCTTATCTCTCTCTCTCTCTCTCTCTCTCTCTCTCTCTCTCTCTCTCTCTCCATGTTCCATTCTTCTCGCTCTCTCTTGCCTCTCCCTAATACATCTTTCTCTGGACGTCTCTTCCCACAGTAAACAATGCAACGTTCCATTTACCCAGTATTGTTGGCTTATCTCTCTCTCTCTCTCTCTCTCTCTCTCTCTCTCTCTCTCTTTCTCTGGACTCTCTCTTCAGTAAGCAATGTTCCATTCTCTCTCTCTCTCTTGTTATTGCCTCTCCCTAATACATCTTTCTCTGGACGTCTCTCTTCCCATTAAGCAATGCAACGTTCCAGCCCCCAGTATTGTTGACTTATATCTCTCTCTCTCTCTCTCTCTCTCTCTCTCTCTCTCTCTCTCTCTCTCTCTCTCTCTCCATGTTCCATTCTTCTCGCTCTCTGTACCTCTCCTAATACATCTTTCTCTGGACGTCTCTCTTCCCACAGTAAGCAATGCACAACGTTCCATTACCCCAGTATTGTTGGCTTATCTCTCTCTCTCTCTCTCTCTCTCTCTCTCTCTCTCTCTCTCTCTCTCTCGCTCTCTATTTTCTCTATCATCTTTCTCTCTCCAATGTTCCATTCTTCTCGCTCTCTATTCTTCTGCCTCTCTCCTAATACATCTTTCTCTGGACGTCTCTCTTCCCACAGTAAGCAATGCAACGTTCCATTTTACCCCGGTATTGTTCTCTTATCTCTCTCTCTCTCTCTCTCTCTCTCTCTCTCTCTCTCTCTCTCTCTCCATGTTCCATTCTTCTCGCTCTCTATTGCCTCTCCCTAATACATCTTTCTCTGGACGTCTCTCTTCCCACAGTAAGCAATGCAACGTTCCATTTACCCCGGTATTGTTGGCTTATCTCTCTCTCTCTCTCTCTCTCTCTCTCTCTCTCTCTCTCTCTCTCTCTCTCTCTCTCTCTCTGTTCATTCTTCTCAACTCTATGCCTTCCTAATACATCTTTCTCTGGCTCTCTTCCACAGTTGCCTCTCCCTAATACATCTTTCTCTCTCCTCTCTCTCTCTCTCTCTCCATGTTCAGCAATGCATCTTTCTGGTTCTCTCTTTACAGTAAGTATTGTTCATTATCTCTATTGTTCTCTCTCTCTCTCTCTCTCTCTCTCTCTCTCTCTCTCTCTCTCTCTCTCTCTCCATGTTCATTCTTCTCGCTCTCTGTGCCTCTCCTAATACATCTTTCTCTGGACGTCTCTCTTCCCACAGTAAGCAATGCAACGTTCCATTTTACCCCAGTATTGTTCTCTCTCTCTCTCTCTCTCTCTCTCTCTCTCTCTCTCTCATGTTCCTCTCCATCTTCCTCGCTCTCTATTGCCTCTCCTAATACATCTTTCTCTGGACGTCTCTCTCTTCCACAGTAAGCAATGCAACGTTCCATTTACCCAGTATTGTTGGCTTATCTCTCTACTCTTATCTCTCTCTCTCTCTCTCTCTCTCTCTCTCTCTCTCTCTCTCTCTCCATGTTCCATTCTTCTCGCTCTCTATTGCCTCTCCCTAATACATCTTTCTCTGGACGTCTCTCTTCCCACATTAACCAATGCAACGTTCCATTTTACCCCGGTATTGTTGGCTTATCTCTCTCTCTCTCTCTCTCTCTCTCTCTCTCTCTCTCTCTCTCTCTCCATGTTCCATTCTTCTCGCTCTCTGTGCCTCTCCCTAATACATCTTTCTCTGGACGTCTCTCTTCCCACAGTAAGCAATGCAACGTTCCATTTACCACCCCCAGTATTGGCTTATCTCTCTCTCTCTCTCTCTCTCTCTCTCTCTCTCTCTCTCTCTCTCTCTCTCCATGTTCCACATTCTTCTCGCTCTCCTATTGCCTCTCCTAATACATCTTT
>NC_089749.1:21957661-21980161 GCF_040412425.1 Macrobrachium rosenbergii
AATACATCTTTCTCTGGACGTCTCTCTTCCCACAGTAAGCAATGCAACGTTCATTTTCCATTCTCCACATTCTTCTCGCTCTCTATTGCCTCTCCTAATACATCTCTCTACGTCTCTCTTGTAAGCAATGGTTCCATTTACGGTATTGTTGGCTTATCTCTCTCTCTCTCTCTCTCTCTCTCTCTCTCTCTCTCTCTCTCTCTCTCTCTGTTCCATTCTTCTCTCTCATGTTCCATACATCTTTCTCTGGACGTCTCTCTATTGCAACGTTCATTCCGGTATTGTTGGCTTAATGTTCCATTCTTCTCGCTCTCATTGCCTCTCTTACATCTTTCTCTGGACGTCTCTCTTCCCACAGTAAACAATGCAACGTTCCATTGTTGGCTTATCTCTCTCTCTCTCTCTCTCTCTCTCTCTCTCTCTCTCTCTCTCTCTCTCCCCATTCTTCTCGCTCTCTATTGCCTCTCCCTAATACATCTTTCTCTGGGCTTTAAGCAATCGTTCATTACCCCAGTATTGTTGGCTTATCTCTCTCTCTCTCTCTCTCTCTCTCTCTCTCTCTCTCTCTCTCTCTCTCTCTCCATGTTCATTCTTCTCACTCTCTATTGCCTCTCCTAATACATCTTTCTCTGGACGTCTCTCTTCCACAGTAAGCAATGTTCCAACGTCTCCATGTTCCATTCTTCTCATCTCTATTGCCTCTCCCTAATATCTTTCTCTGGACGTCTCTCTTCCCCACAGTAAGCAATGCAACATTCCATTTTGTTATCTTTATCTCTCTCTCTCTCTCTCTCTCTCTCTCTCTCTCTCTCTCCATGTTCCATTCTTCTCGCTCTCTATTGCCTCTCCCTAATACCATCTTTTCTGGACGTCTCTCTTCCTCAGTAAGCAATGCAACGTTCCATTTACCCCAGTATTGTTGGCTTATCTCTCTATCTCTCTCTCTCTCTCTCTCTCTCTCTCTCTCTCTCTCTCCATGTTCCATTCTTCTCTCTCATTGCCTCTTCATCTTTCTCTGGACGTCTTCTTCCCACGCAACGTTCCATTTACTCTATTGGCTTATCTCTCTCTCTCTCTCTCTCTCTCTCTCTCTCTCTCTCTCTCTCTCTCTCTCTCTCCATGTTCCCATTCTTCTCCTTTCTCTGTGCCTCTCCCTAATACATCTTTCTCTGGACGTCTCTCTTCCCACAGTAAGCAATGCAACGTTCCATTTACCCCAGTATTGTTATTTATCTCTCTCTCTCTCTCTCTCTCTCTCTCTCTCTCTCTCTCTCTCTCTCTCTCCATGTTCCATTCTTCTCGCTCTCTGTGTGCCTCTCTAATACATCTTTCTCTGGACGTCTCTCTTCCCACAGTAAGCAATGCAACGTTCCATTTACCCCAGTATTGTTGGCTTCTCTCTCTCTCTCTCTCTCTCTCTCTCTCTCTCTCTCTCTCTCTCTCTCTCCATGTTCCATTCTTCTCGCTCTCTAATTGCCTCTCCCTAATACATCTTTCTCTCTCTCTCTTCCCACAGTAAGCAATGGTTCCATTACGGTATTGTTGGCTTATCTCTCTCTCTCTCTCTCTCTCTCTCTCTCTCTCTCTCTCTCTCTCTCTCCATGTTCCATTCTTCTCGCTCAATGCAATCTTTCTCTGGACGTCTCTCTTTACTGCAACGTTCATTTGTTGGCTTATCTCTCTCTCTCTCTCTCTCTCTCTCTCTCTCTCTCTCTCTCTCCATGTTCCATTCTTCTCGCTCTCCTATTGCCTCTCCCTAATACACATTCTCCCACAGTCAATGCAACGTTCATTTACCCAGTATTGTTCTATCTCTCTCTCTCTCTCTCTCTCTCTCTCTCTCTCTCTCTCTCTCTCTCTCTCTCCATGTTCCATTCTTCTCGCTCTCTGCCTCCTAATACATCTTTCTCTGGACGTCTCTCTTCCCACATTAACCAATGCAACGTTCCATTGCCCCCGGTATTGTTGGCTTATCTCTCTCTCTCTCTCTCTCTCTCTCTCTCTCTCTCTCTCTCTCTCTCTCCTCTCCATTCTTCTCAACTCCTCTGTGCCTCTCCCTAATACATCTTTCTCTGGACGTCTCTCTTCCACAGTAAGCAATGCAACACGTTCCATTGCCACGGTATTGTTGGCTTATCTCTCTCTCTCTCTCTCTCTCTCTCTCTCTCTCTCTCTCTCTCTCTCTACTCCATGTTCAATTTCTTTCTCGCTCTCTATTGCCTCTCCTAATACATCTTTCTCTGGACGTCTCTCTTCCACAGTAAGCAATGCAACGTTCCATTTACGGTATTGTTGGCTTATCTCTCTCTCTCTCTCTCTCTCTCTCTCTCTCTCTCTCTCTCTCTCTCTTCCTGTTCCATTCTTCTCGCTCTCTATTGCCTCTCCTAATACATCTTTCTCTGGACGTTAAGCAATGCAACGTTATCGGTATTGTTGGCTTATCTCTCTCTCTCTCTCTCTCTCTCTCTCTCTCTCTCTCTCTCTCTCTCCATGTTCCATTCTTCTCGCTCTCTATTGCCTCTCCCTAATACATCTTTCTCTGGACGTCTCTCTTCCCACAGTAAACAATGCAACGTTCCATTACCCCAATATTGTTGGCTTATCTCTCTCTCTCTCTCTCTCTCTCTCTCTCTCTCTCTCTCTCTCTCTCTCCATGTTCCATTCTTCTCGCTCTCTATTGCCTCTCCCTAATACATCTTTCTCTGGACGTCTCTCTTCCCACAGTAAGCAATGCAACGTTCATTACCCCAGTATTGTTGGCTTATCTCTCTCTCTCTCTCTCTCTCTCTCTCTCTCTCTCTCTCTCCATGTTCTCTTCTCACTCTCTATTGCCTCTCCTAATACATCTTTCTTTCTGGACGTCTCTCTTCCACAGTAAGCAATGCAACTCTACCCCGGTATTGGCTTATCTCTCCTCTCGTTCCATTCTTCTCATCTCTATTGCCTCTCCCATCTCTTTCTCTGGACGTCTCTCTTCCAGTAAGCAATGCAACGTTCCATTTACCCCGTGTGTTGGCTTATCTCTCTCTCTCTCTCTCTCTCTCTCTCTCTCTCTCTCTCTCTCTCTCCTTGTTCCATTCTTCTCGCTCTCTATTGCCTCTCCCTAATACATCTTTCTCTGGACGTCTCTCTTCCCACAGTAAGCAATGCAACGTTCCATTTACCCCGGTATTGTTGGCTTATCTCTCTCTCTCTCTCTCTCTCTCTCTCTCTCTCTCTCTCTCTCTCTCCATGTTCCATTGCCTCTCCTAATACATCTTTCTCTGGACGTCTCTCTTCCCACAGTAAGCAATGCAACGTTCCATTTACTGATGGCTTATCTCTCTCTCTCTCTCTCTCTCTCTCTCTCTCTCTCTCTCTCTCTCTCTCTCTCTCCATGTTCCATTCTTCTCCTTTCTCTGTGCCTCTCCCTAATACATCTTTCTCTGGACGTCTCTCTTCCCACAGTAAGCAATGCAACGTTCCATTTACCCAGTATTGTTGGCTTATCTCTCTCTCTCTCTCTCTCTCTCTCTCTCTCTCTCTCTCTCTCTCTCCATGTTCCATTCTTCTCGCTCTCTGTGTGCCTCTCTAATCATCTTTCTCTGGACGTCTCTCTTCCCACAGTAAGCAATGCAACGTTCCATTTACCCCGGTATTGTTGGCTTATCTCTCTCTCTCTCTCTCTCTCTCTCTCTCTCTCTCTCTCTCTCTCTCTCTCCATGTTCCATTCTTCTCGCTCTCTTGCCTCTCCCTAATACATCTTTCTCTGGACATCTCTCTCTTCCCACAGTAAGCAATGCAACGTTCCATTTACCCCGGTATTGTTGGCTTATCTCTCTCTCTCTCTCTCTCTCTCTCTCTCTCTCTCTCTCTCTCTCTCTCCATGTTCCATTCTTCTCGCTCTCTATTGCCTCTCCCTAATACATCTTTCTCTGGACGTCTCTCTTCCCACAGTAAGCAATGCAACGTTCCATTTACCCCGGTATTGTTGGCTTATCTCTCTCTCTCTCTCTCTCTCTCTCTCTCTCTCTCTCTCTCTCTCTCTCTCTCTCCATGTTCCATTCTTCTCGCTCTCTATTGCCTCTCCCTAATACATCTTTCTCTGGACGTCTCTCTTCCCACAGTAAGCAATGCAACGTTCATTTACCCAGTATTGTTGGCTTATCTCTCTCTCTCTCTCTCTCTCTCTCTCTCTCTCTCTCTCTCTCTCTCTCTCTCCATGTTCCATTCTTCTCGCTCTCTATGCCTCCTAATACATCTTTCTCTGGACATCTCTCTTCCCACAGTAAGCAATGCAACGTTCCGGCTCTCTTCCCCAGTTAACACCCGGTTCCATTTACCCCGGTATTACTTTCTCTCTCTCTCTCTCTCTCTCTCTCTCTCTCTCTCTCTCTCTCTCTCTCTCTCTCTCTCTCCAGAGATCGATTGTAGCGAGCGCTTTTGGCGTAAGAAGAGCCACCAGGGGGTAGAACATGAGGAATTGGCTGATAATAGGGTGTTGGGAGCCCAATTACCAGTCAAAGAGGTGGAGTTACCAAAAAGGGGAGAATGAGGGAATGGCGTGAGGAGAGAGAGAGAGAGAGAGAGAGAGAGAGAGAGAGAGAGAGAGAGAGATGTCAACAACAGCAGGGTATGAAACATTGCACTGTATTAAGGGAAAAGCGATGAAGAGTAAAAAGGATGGAATATTGCATACTGGAGTATATGAGCGAGAGAGAGAGAGAGAGAGAGAGAGAGAGAGAGAGAGAGAAACTAAGCTCTAATAAGATGGTAAGAGAGATTTACAACACCTACAAGCAAATACAATGTAAAGCAAAGTTATGTCAAAAGAGCAGATATAAAACAATCAACTAAAACCATGTAGACTTCACGGAAGAAACTGATACCTCATAAAAACATTACGGCCAAGTTCGAAAAAATTAATTTCCTATAAAATACAGGCCAAGGAATCAGCATAAACGGCACAGCATCAAAGATACAAACGCAAAAATGTCTGTTGCTCACTAATGAGTTGGAAGAAATGAGAAACCCGAATGGGGTAAGGGCTGACGTAGTCTCACGGGTATGACGTCACCCGGGTCAAATGCATGATTAAGAACAAAGGTGGGGGTGGGACCTGTCAGAACTGTAGCTAGTCCTGATAATACCATTTTCAGAACTATACTGACGATATCTCTGGCATGCATGATAAAATAAAATACCAAGTAATAACGGATTCAGAACTATGATGTGTGTAGTTCTGGTCTTAGAATTATGATCCAGATAATATCAAAATATAGATATGATTTTATGCTAAAAATATATGGTGCAGTTACTAGCAGGTTCATAACTATGGTCTGGATGACAAGAACTACGATTAGGAAAATACCGAATTCACATCTAAGATTTAGGCAATGCCGGACTTAATACAATGGTGATAATATTGGATTTTTAACTATCAATACCAAGGTTCTAAACTGTGGTTTGGATAATACCTGATTCAGGATCATGGCCTACATATTACCAGCATCAGAACTATATCCCGGATCTCCAATACCAGATGCAATAATATGGTCTGATTAATCCTGGATTCAAATCTGTAGTATACGTCATACCAGATTCAGAACTATGGTTCACATGATACGGGTTTCATGTCTACTGTCCAGACAATATCAAATTCAGAACTATAATCGGCATAAAACCGGATCCACAACTTTCGTCCGGTTAATAATAAATTAAGAGCTATGATATGGATGATGCTGGATTCATGACTGTGGTCCACATGATACTGGACTTAGAATTATAGTCAGCATACTGCCAAACTGATAACAGGTGACAACGGACAACATGCAATGTATAAAAGGTGATAACCAATTCAGAATCATGATAAGAATCCTGAATTCCTTAACAAATGAAAACGGGATCAGAACTATGGTATGGATAATACCGAATTTCTGGACTGATGATGTGCCAGATTATTATACTATAAATTTTAAACTATTATCTACATAATACCAAATCCATGATTATAGTCTGCGATCTGGATTACTACAACTACAAACTATAGTCTGCATAATGCAAAATTCTTATAATAATAGATTCACAGCCTCAGATTCGTAAAATAATAGATTCAAAGCTTCAAAACAGCCAAGATACAAATGTATCCAAAACTACAGTCCGTACAACACTGGCTTTGTAACTGCGGTACGGTTAATACCAGTGTCAACTATTGTCCAATAAAAAAGTGACACAAAGGTAAGCTCCAGATAATAACTGTAGTCAGGATAATACCTGACTCAACTATTATCTGTAAAATACCAGATTTAGAACTGCAAATCAGGTATCACCGGGGATAGAAATATGTTCCAGAATAGTGAATAACTAGTTATGGTCTGGAGAATACAATATTCAGAAGCAGGTTCCGGCTAATACTGTACTCAGATTTATGGACTGGATAATATCAGATTCAGAAGTACATTTTGGATAAAAGAAAAATTACTCAGGATTATGGTCCTAATAACACTGAAATCAAAATTATGGTTCAGATAGAAGCTGATTCAAGAGCTATGGCTCAGATAATACAGAATTCGACTAATAACGAAGACCCCTTGACGAATCTGTTTCAATGTTCTTTGCAGCGTCCCTCTTGCATCACGGCCCTGACCCACCCCACCACAGGTGCACAGATTACACCACTTTACTTCTCATATGTTCCATTTAGTGACCTCATCCTTGGAGAACAACCCAAAATTGGAACATGACTGGATAACCGTCAACAAGTGACAAAGGAGAACGCCACAGAAAAACTAAAAGAATCATGAGAAAAATAAAGATGTTAATAAAAAATTAACAACGACAGCTACTGGTAAAAATGACAAATTCATGTAATATTTTACCTAATTCCAATATTAATAAAAAAATTAACCCCTCCTTTAAATAAATGGTATGTATACGTGTCATTTCATCTCAGACTGGTTACAACAAAATATTCATCAACTCAGTCTCAACACCTCGCCTAGCCCGGAAAAAAATAACCAAAGGGAAATGGGACCACCTCCTGTGAAGCCTGTGGTCGCCAAAAAATACATTTCGATGTGGAAATGAAACCCAACTACTTTATAAAAAATACTCTTCGATATGAGATCAAACTCTCCTTTAAAAAAAACGCGCTTGGATATGAGATCAAACTACTTTGTAATAATAATTAAAAAAAAGACTTCTTAAAAATGTTTCGTTCCCTAATTGAACGCGACGTCTCTTTGATGTCGAGAGGTTTTTACCGTTGTGACGGCACCTCCAACCTCACCCACACCTCTCTCTCTCTCTCTCTCTCTCTCTCTCTCTCTCTCTCTCTCTCTCTCTCTCTCTCTCTTTTTTTTACCTAGTTATCTATCGATTTATCTCTCTCACTATCTATTCATGTATCTATCTACCTAGTTATCTGTCTACCTATCTCTTTAGCTATCTATCCATGTATCTATCTAACTAGTTATCCATCTATCTATCTCTCTTGCTATCTATCCATTTATCTATCTATCTAGTTAGCTCTCTCTCTCTCTCTCTCTCTCTCTCTCTCTCTCTCTCTCTCTCTCTATAGTTATCTATCAGTCTATCTATCTACACCTAGTTATCTGTCTCTCTATCTCTAGCTATCTGTCCATATATCTATCTATCTAGTTAATCATCTATCTATCTCTCTTGTTATCTATCCATCTACCTATCTACCTAGTTATCTCTCTCTCTCTCTCTCTCTCTCTCTCTCTCTCTCTCTCTCTAGGTATTATCAATCTATCTGTCTACCTAGTTATCTATCTATCTACCTATGTATCTATCTATCACTCATCACCATCGACGAGCTCTCGTTCGATCTCCGGACCTGGCTTGGAAAGTACCCCTAAAGACCCAGTATGCTGCTGTTGAGGTACCTTGGATTTAAGTCGACTGTTGTAGGCCTCGACGAGGTGATCGTCCATCCGTCAATTGCTAAAATACTTCTCTCTCTCTCTCTCTCTCTTCTCTCTCTCTCTCTCTCTCTCTCTCTCTCTTCCATCCGTCAATTACTAATATACTTCTCTCTTCTCTCTCTCTCTCTCTCTCTCTCTCTCTCTCTCTCTCTCTCTCTCGTCCATCCGTCAATTACTAATATACTTCTCTCTCTCTCTCGTCCATCCGTCAATTACTAATATACTTCTCTCTCTCTCTCTCTCTCTCTCTCTCTCTCTCTCTCTCGTCCATCCGTCAATTACTAAAATCTTACTCTCTCTCTCTCTCTCTCTCTCTCTCTCTCTCTCTCTCTCTCTCTCTCTCTCTCTCTCTCTCTCTCTCGTCCATCCGTCAATTACTAAAATACTTCTCTCTCTCTCTCTCTCTCTCTCTCTCTCTCTCTCTCTCTCTCTCTCTCTCTCTCTCTCTCGTCCATCCGTCAATTACTAAAACTCTCTCTCTCTCTCTCTCTCTCTCTCTCTCTCTCTCGTCCATCCTCAATTCTCTAATACTCTCTCTACTCTCTCTCTCTCTCTCTCTCTCTCTCTCTCTCTCTCTCTCTCTCTCTCTCTCTCCACACATGGAAAACGCCTAAAATCCATTAGCCTGCAAAGCCCCCTCCCACAGAACAGAGCGCCCACGCCTGACGAAGAAAAAACAAAAGGCAAGACGGGAGACGTGAACAAAATATCGATGAAGATGAGGAAAACACCTCGTGTTTACAGTTCCATTTTCAGTGAGAGGAAATTTGAAGAAATGGGAAGTTTAGGAAGGGAAAGGGGACACTGCATGAGGAAAAATTAAGTAACATAAGAGAAGGTAACGTACGGTATAAAAAAGGGTCAGATAATCACCCGAAAAAGAAGATATTGGAGTCAAGAATACTTCCGATAGGTAAAGGCGAAACTAGCTGTGGTTTTTGCAACATTTACGCATTATCAATAAAGTTATATCAAGTATTCCCGTTTCGAAGCTATTACTGAAACATACATACGGCTGGCATTACCCTATCAGAGCGGTATCAAACGAATGAGAGACCTGGTCGTAACCTGAAAGGCCTATTATATTTATACATATCGAAATTCCCCTTTGAAAAAGTATCCGCTGTCAAATGCACCAATAAAAATTCTATGGTGGAAAAATGCCTTTGTCTTCTTTTTACAACTGACAATTAACTGGACGTAAAAAACGTGCAAAAAAAAAACGCAACAACACACAAACACAATTGTAAACAATTTGCAGAAATTTGCTTTTGCGTATGTTTAATGTAAAAAATTAAAAAACCAACTAAAATCAATCAAAAATATTGTGGTAAGTTTAAGTGTTCGTCAGTGTCCCAACAATTTAGAGAAACGAGTTAGAGCGAATGTATGGATACTGACCAATCGTTGCTTTTAATTGGTTAGATGATAGTGGCAATGGGTTACACTGAGGCCCAACCCCCAACGGAATGATTGAGCAGACAAAATCTCGGGGTAAAACTGATTTTTTTTTTAAACATCCTTTCGTGTCTGTTTAATATAATTTTATTCCAAAAATTACAAAGAAACAAAGTATGAGACATTTTCATCCAATAAAAGAGCACATACTGCGAGCAACTGGATAAATTAAGGATACAGACAATTAGTTGCTTCTTTTTAATCTACAGTAGCAGAAGTGGTCGCACGAAAATGCATTCATAACACAAACAAAACGGATAAATTATTACAATTCTTTGCTAAAGTATGAAATTATAACATTTTCATTAAAATTACTCGGAAAACTCCACTCATCAAAATCATAACAATTTCTTGCGAAAATAACAGCAATCAGATTCATTTTAACCTAAAACCTAGAAGAATCATTTCTGAGGGAAAAACAATCATTCATGAATTTTAGAAGCCAACGCCCTAAACTTGCCTAAGTCTAAAACAACAAAGAAGAAGAAAAAAACAGTGACGCTTAATCCAGAAGAAGACATTTTGTTTAGCAAAACCTGTCAAGATGCAATCACAAATAAACATTCTTAGACAAGAAGCCAAACTGTCTCGAAAAAAGGAATGTTGTGGCTACAAATCGATCATCACGACTCTATTTTCGAGCTGCGATGACCGATGTGATCCTACAACCTCACCAAAAACATCTCTCTCTCTCTCTCTCTCTCTCTCTCTCTCTCTCTGTATATATATATATATATATATATATATATATATATATATATATATATATATATATATATATATATATATATATATATATATATATATATATATATATTAGCTTTGAGTTAATGGATTTTATGTTTTCTATATATATATATATATATATATATATATATATATATATATATATATATATATAGATATATATATATATATATATATATATATATATATATATATATATATATATATATATATATATATATATATATATATAGAAAACGCCTAAAATCCATTAGCTTGCAAAGCCACCTCCCACAGTTCAGAGCACCCACGCGTGAAGGAAAGGAAACAGAGGCCAAGACAGGAGACGTGAACAAAATATCGATAAAGATGACGAAAACATCTGGTGTTTTCAGTTCCATTTTCAGCAGGTGGGAGGACGAGGATACGAGAGGTTTTGTGAAGGGAAAGGTGACACTGCATGAGCTGCAATTAAATAACATACGAGGTCACGTAAGGTAAAAAAAAAAAAAAAAAAAAGGGCATTAGATAATCACCCAGAAAGAAAAGAAAGGGGAGTTAACAAGGCTTATGAACAGTAAGGGCGAAGCAAGGTAAGGTTTTTGCAACATTTACGCATTTTTAATAAAGTTATAACCAGTGTTCCTGTTACAGAGTTCTTTTAAGTTATGTCTACAGCTGACATTGCGCGATCAACGCGATATCAAACGAATGAGAGACCTGGTAGTAACCTGAAAGACCTATTATATTTGTACATATCGAAATTTCTATTGAAAAGTACCCGTTGCGAAAAGCACCAATAAAAATTCCATGGTGGAAAAATGCCTTTGTCTTCTTTTTACAACTGACAACTAACTGGTTATAAAACAAGAAAAAACCGATGCAAATGAAGCTAATTTTTTTTTGTTTTGCAAATATTTGTTTTGAAGTTTATTTGCACGGAGTACTTACGCCGGGAAAAACGGCAAAAGCACACAAACACAATCCTAAATAATTTGCGGAAATTTGCTTTTATGACTGTGTAATGCAATAAAATATTTTCAAAAAATTGAGAAAATAAAATTAAAAAACGGTTCTGCAGTGAGATTTATAAGCTCTCGTGTGAGTTCTATCACTTTGGATAACATAGTAAAACTGAAATGTATGGATACTGACCATTCGTTGCACTTATAGGGTTGGATGAGATGGGTAATGGGTTACAATGATGTCCAAAAACCAACAAAATGATCGAGTAAACAAAATCAAGGGCAAAAACTGTATTTTTTTTAATGTCCTTCTGTTCGTGTGATTCAAACGATTAACTCCAAAAAATTTCCACCCAGTAAAAGTGAGCACACCATGAGCAGTTGTGCTCGATGAATACGCAGTTGTAGAAGTAGAAGCACGAACAAAATTAAACAAATACATTAATAAAATTACTTGCAAAATAACATAAAATTATTCATTTCAAATAAGTCACTTGGAAGACTCTCTTCACCAAATTCGTAACAACCTGTAAAAATAGCAGATGTGAAGATATTCCAGCCTAAAACCTAAATGAATACTCAATTATAACAAGCAAAAAATGCGCCGAAGCTTCTTCGGCGCAGTCGAGTTTTCTGTACAGCCATTACAGCGTATAATCAAGGCCACCGAAAATAGATCTATCTTTCGGTGGTCTCGGCATAATGCTGTATGAGCTGCGGCCCATGAAACTTAAACCAGGGCCCGGTGGTGGCCTGTCCTATATTGTTGCCAGATGCACGATTATGGCTAACTTTAACCTTAAATAAAAACGAAAATACTGAGGCTAGAGGGCCAAATTAGGTATGTTTGATGATTGGAGGGTGGATGATCAGCATACCAATTTGCAGCCCTCTTGCCTCAGTAGTTTTTAAGATCTGAGGGCGGACAGAATAAAGTGCGGACGGACTGACAAAGCCGGCACATAGTTTTCTTTTACAGAAAACTAAAAATAACAACATACGGAGTAATGATCCGTGGTATTTTCATATAAAAACTTCAATAAAGATTATATTCAGTGAAAAAATATACTTTTTGAAAACATTAATAAAATTCAAAGGTCAGTGAGACAGTGGTAATTTAATGCCCTAAACTTGTATAGGTATAAAAAAAAAACTAGGAAAAAAAAGTGGCCCTTAGTCCAGAAGGATGCACTTTGTTAAACAATAAATATGAAGATTACAAATAATCAACACATCCTTAGATACGAAACCAAACTGTCTTGAAAAAGAAATGTTTTGGTAAAAAAAATCGAAAAGACTTCTCTTTTAATCTCGAGTTGTGCTCACCGTTGTGATCCTCCAACTTCACCAAAGACTCTCTCTCTCTCTCTCTCTCTCTCTCTCTCTCTCTCTCTCTCTCTCTCTCTCTTCTTCAAAAACCGAAGCGAACTGTTTTCGAAAAATACTGTCAATCAACGCAGTTTTATCACCAAGTCAATTCGACTTTTATTTTATGCTTAGAATATCTATCTACCTCTCTCTCTCTCTCTCTCTCTCTCTCTCTCTCTCTCTCTCTCTCTCTCTCTCTCTTATCCTTCAAAAATCGAAGAGAACTGTTTTTGAAAAATACTGTCAATCAACGCAATTTTATCACCAACTCAATTTGACTTTTATTTTATGCTTAGAATCTCTCTCTCTCTCTCTCTCTCTCTCTCTCTCTCTCTCTCTCTCTCTTCTTACTCCTAAAAAACCGATTCGAACTTATTAAAAAATATTATCAATCAATGCAATTTCGTCGCCGACCCAATTTGACTTTTATTTTCCGATTAGATGATCTGCCAAATTTTTGACGAGAGAGAGAGAGAGAGAGAGAGAGAGAGAGAGAGAGAGAGAGAGAGAGAGAGAGTTAATCCTCCATCGCATGACAACCACGCATCCGAAACGTCATCCGAAGATACGAATAAAGTCCGACAGAGGGAAGTCCGATGGAGCGACATTGATCTTCCCGTCAGAATATCCGGATATCAAAATGCAGATCCGATTGACCGGAGGAGGAGGAGGAATTTTCCACAGCGAGGTGAATATGAACAGCGTTGGGTTTCTACATTTTATCTACTTTTTGGGGGCTTCTACTTTTATCTACTTTTTTGGGTTTCTACATTTTATCTACTTTTTGGGGGCTTCTACTTTTATCTACTTTTTTGGGTTTCTACATTTTATCTACTTTTTGGGGGCTTCTACTTTTATCTACTTTTTTTGGTTTCTACATTTTATCTACTTTATTAACTTTCTCTTCACACAAATTCCTGGTTTCCTTTATTTCAATCTTGGTGTTGCAGTCATCAATTTACGTCCAAGTATTTATTAAGTCGCACTTCTTGCATACATTTCCTACAATTTATCTTTCTTTAAACTTTTCTTTTTACACAAATATCTGGTTTTCTTTATTTCAACCTCAATTTATCATTCGTTTATGAATTATTTATTTATTAACTTAAATTTCTACATGCACACAAACACATTTTTTTTATTTCAATCTTGATTTACCATTCATCAGTTTATGAATATTTATTTAATTATTCATATTTTTGCACCCATACCCACCTACCTTCATACATACATACATGCATACATATATACACTTAATTTCAGTCTTGCTTTACTATTCATCAGTTTATATGTATTTATCAATTAACTCATAATACATTTCTTTATTTCAATCTTAGTTTGCTGTTCATCAGTTTATAAATATTTATATATTAACTTACATATAACTACATAACTTCATATCTACATTTATACATTCCTTTATTTCAATCTTAGTTTACTATTCATCAATTTATTTATACTTATGTATTACCTCATATTTTACCTCATATTTCTGCACACGTACATACGTACATTTTTTTATTCCAATCTTAGTTTACTGTTCATCAATTTATGTATATTTATTTATGAACTCATATTTCTGCACACATGCATACATACATACACACATACATTCATGCATACGTTTCTTTATTCCAATCTTAGTATACTGTTCATCAGTTTACGTATATTTATTTATGAACTCATATTTCTGCACACATGCATACATACGTACATACATTCATGCATACATTTCTTTAATTCAGTCTTACATTACTGTTCATCAATTTATGTATATTTATTTACGAACTCATATGTCTGCACACATGCATACATACATACATAAATTCACGCATACATTTCTTTATTCCAATCTTAGTTTACTGTTCATCAATTTATGTATATTTTTTTATGAACCCATATTTCTGCACGCATGCATACATACATACATACATACATACATACATACATACATACATACATACATACATACATACATACATACATACATGCATAAATTTCTTTATTTCAATCTTACTTTACTGTTCATCAATTTATGCATATTTATTTATGAACTCATATTTCTGTACACATGCACGCATACATACATACATACATACATACATACATACATACATACATACATACATACATACATACATACATACATACATACATTCATCCATACATACGCACATAAGAAGGAATCAAGTCAAGCAGACAGAATGAGAGAAACGCTGACGCGAGGAAATGAATGCAAATTAGGAGAGAGAGAGAGAGAAGGAGACAAGAGGGAGAGATCTGCCTCAGTCCCATTCATGCCTCCTCATTAGGACGCGAGCCCTCAGATTTGCATTCCTCTCCATTCTGACGGTTCTCAAAAGGAGGAAAAAAGAGAATAATTTCTCTTCTTTCCTCTTGACCTCCTCCTCTTGTTGCTCTTCGTCCTAATTTTCTGCCTCGCCTCCTTCTTCCTCTTCCTTCACTTTCAAGTTACAGTGATTCATGTTGCTATTAATAATACTTATATTATTTATTTCGTTGAAAGATTCATATTATCGTTATCATCTTCCGTTAAAAGAAGGAAGTTAAACGTAAATTAGAATAATACCTTCAAAGGAAATAATTACGTATTTACCAAACAGTTTCATTTACGTGTTTATATCAAACATGGCATGAATGAAAAAGAAAAACAAACGAGAATAAAAGAGTAAAATCTCATTTGTAACGAAAGCTTTACGAATGCAGTTTTTTATATGCCGTATGCTGAAATCAGATTGGTTACGAAACAAATAAGAAACATGTACTAACTAATTATGAAAATTTATTTAAAGTTCTTCGAATCTTCTAAAGTTAACAATAAAATATGACGACACGAACAAAATCATTCAAATCCATAGAAGGTTACGAATATACTGGGACGTTACATCTACTAAGTTTTTGTTTAACAGTTTCTTTATATTTCTTCCTATACATCTGGTGTTTTATATTCATCAACAATTGTGCATCCTACTCTGTAGTACGTTGTTCTGCATGACAATGGCCTTTTATTCTTGCTTTATTTCAAGTCCATCTTTAATTTCACTCGATTTGATTTGTTGTTTCCTACAATGTCACTGAACTGACCAGATACCAAAATCTGGGTTTAATTTCCTATAACACTAAACAAATATGTTAGATTTCATACTAAACCTGGCTCGACAATATCCAGAGACTATGGAATTTTTCAACTTAAATCAAATTAAAACCAGGCACAGAAAGTCATTAGTGAAACGTGGGTACAGTGTGCCGTAGAGTTTACCACCTCAATTGCCCAAACCACGATCGCACGATTGGGCGAGTATTGGTTATTTGACAATAGATTTCACGTAACAATACTTCAGCTGAATTCTGCGCGAAATGTTTAATAGTATAGACAGTCTCTGAAAGAAGATATTATCATTTACTAAATTCATCTGAATCTATAAAACTTTAATGCCTGCTGTAGCTGAAAGCACTCGTTAACAATGGAAGTCTTCTCATTAAATATACGACAGCGTCAGTTACAATAAAAACGTCACTGGAACATAAACACATTTTTTAGTAATTATCACAATGATAAATTATCATATGAATTGATTACGTAAATTACCTGCAAGTTGAACACGCACTGAATCAATGGCTTTGTAAATAAGAACTTGAGTAAATAAATAAATGAGTAAATAATGAATGAAGTTTAAACAGTGAAATTGCTTTAAAAGTTGCACACGTCATAAGCTTTTCAGTTCATGCTTTAGTTTAACGTTTCTTACTTCATATGTCATTTTTAACCTAATCGAAAACAATAACCCCAATGTCACTCAGATTTGAGCCCACTTTAGAACTAGGAGAGAACTTACAATAAATGCGTAACGTTAAAACCTAAATGAAAAACAGAATTGTTAATATTCAGAACAACAAGCGCTTCCAAATGGAATACGCGCCGTTCCAAAAAGCGTCCTGAAAGCAAGACCCCGTCGACGCACGACATCGCCCAATACGAGCTGACGCGTCGAATTGAAGCGGATAGCGCCAGGCAATGTGACTAATGGAATGGAATTAATTGTTCTTAAGCGCCGTTCCGTGCGCCGGCTCCAGACGAATCGCATGCATTTGCCTCCTCTTAAAAAGGCGCGAGAGGAAGTGACTGATGCAATTATCGCTTCCATCCGTAGTTCTGAGCTAAAAGGCGAGTGTTATGGCCTTGCCGAGCGAAGTTGCTGATGAGAGAGAAGTGCTTCTGCAGGTCCGCTCTTTTTATTACATTTCATTTTTGTCTTTTCTTATCTATTTATACAGCATTTCGCTTTATGATTTCTAAAGTACAGGCAAAGCAGTGTCGCTGAAACGATAAAAACAGTCATGGACTCATTCCGCCTTATATTGGGATTCTTTAGATGTACGTTATTTATTCTTTAGAAGTACGATATTTTCTTTTATTTTCAATCTCTTCAAACTTCTGGGATATTAAGCAGGACTTACAACAACGATAGTCTAGACACTATTGACTGCCTGACACTTCTGGCGGCGCCTACCGTGGATGATTAACCGGTTTAATCAAACTTTCATTTGCTTCAGTCCAGAGAGAGTGAGTACCACCAGTGCATTTCGGCCCAGAAGCCCGGATTATCCCCTTACTGTCTGGAAATGTTTGAAGTTGATATCACGCTTTAACTAGAAATTATAATTATAATTGCGAATTTTTTCCAACTTTTCTGATGCATGAACTAAACTTCATTTTCCTGACTGCCTCATCCATGACATTAACAAAAATTATAAATCGCAATTTTTTAAAAAAAATATGATCGAGATGGATCACAAAATAATTACGGAGACTTGCATTACAAAACATAAATTACAAATAAATTGTAATATTTATAAATAAACTGTAATAATAATGGATTGAGAAAGAAACTGCATTCATAACAAGTTCCATAAATAATGGATTATCAGCAAGAAATACAAAAAAAAAGGAAGATTAAACACAAAAAATATACTTTCAATCCTTTCAATATATATATATATATATATGTGTGTGTGTGTGTGTGTGTGTGTGTGTGTGTTATTCGTAATTAAAGCATTCATGGTAATAACCCGAGTATTGAAATACTCATCAAAATAAAAAACGTATTTCTTTCGCAAGAGTTGAACAGCCATGGAGAAACATGGATATCTTCCCAATTATCTGGGAATTTTAAATGAAAATCATAATCTTCGTTTTCATTGGTATATGACGGAATGACTGCAAAGAAATCTGGTAAATATTTGTCTGATCGTTCAAGAAGAATATTTCTTGGCACATCTGAAATTATAGTGTCAAGAGGATGTGCCTTTGCACTCAAGTTAATTGCATGAGGATTTCCTTATTACGTAAATTTCGCTCTCTCTCTCTCTCTCTCTCTCTCTCTCTCTCTCTCTCTCTCTCTCTCCTCTCTCTCTCATTTACAGCTCACAGTCAGTGGTAGCTTTACATCTGCATATAACTTATAAATTTACTCCTACTAAGCTGACAAATTTCCTTAAACCTCTCTCTCTCTCTCTCTCTCTCTCTCTCTCTCTCTCTCACACACACACACACACACATACACACACACACACATACACATACACATTCACAGCCTACAGTCAATATTAGCTTTACATCTACTTAAAACTTATAAGTTTACTTCCACTATACTAACAAAGACCCTTACTCTCTCTCTCTCTCTCTCTCTCTCTCTCTCTCTCTCTCTCTCTCTCACACACACACACACACACGGCTTTCAGTCAAAACTAGCTTTACATGTACTTAACTTATAAATTTACTCCCACTATACTGACAAATTCCCCTCTCTCTCTCTCTCTCTCTCTCTCTCTCTCTCTCTCTCTCTCTCTCTCTCCAGAAACTAAAACCTTATTTTCAAAACATGAGACTAAATCTCATGGGACAGATAACATCCCGACAAAAACACGTAGGAAATCGTACAACCGCCATATTGCCCTATGACATGATACGTTTCAGCTTAAAAACATGAGGATTATCCTCCCTCCAAGTCCCTCGGCTTCTTACGACATGGACGAGATACTCCATCGGCTTCCCTTTGGTAAATTTCGGGAATTGGGAGCTCTCGGACGTCACAAGTCCCTTCGTAAGACCTTGCGCAGTAGGCTCACCCTGAATCAGAATGCGAGAGGATCTCCAAGACCTTCTTGACGCATGCGCAGATGGGCTTGTTTTCCCAGGGGAGATATTTAAATTTCCTAACCTCGCTTCGTCTGATGACATAGCTGAAAAAAATCTCTACTACCCAATATGTCTTAGTAGGACTTCTAATCTTAGGTATTTTAGGTATGTTTTTCAATAATCTAGGATACCACGATTAACTGAACTGAAATGAATATAGAATTTAGGCCACAGGCCAAGCACTGGGACCTATAAGGTCGTTCAGCGCTGAAACAGAAATTGACAGTAAAAGGTTCGAAAGGCGCAACAGGAGGAAAACCTCGCAGTTGCACTATGAATCGATTGTTAGGAGAGGGTGGAAAGGAAGATGGAAGAAAGAGAATATGAAAGGAGGTACAGTAAAAGAAACGAAAGGGGTTGCAGCTAGAGGCAGAAGGCACGTTGCAAAGACCCTTAAGTAATGCATACAGTGCACCGCATGAGGTTCACTGACGGCACTATCCCCTACGGAGTAGGCCACCATGATAGATTTCAAGATCAGCAATGTTTCCAAAATCCTGCTCGGCGCATGAGCTCAAAAGTCTAAATTTACGAGGGGAAATTCCACCTCATGAAGTGAGCCTCAGTGTATTGGCTGTTAATTTGGAAAAGGGACAATAACACAATAATAACCTTCCGGTCTTTCTAATATGTCGAGTTGTTTGCACACCACGAGCAACAATTTTCGATAGGGCCATTCGTTATCTATACCACCCTCCATCATCAGTGCTTCTGATATAGACCTACCTGAAGAAACCCCGTTTTAAAATAACCTTTCATAATACACAATTTTGTGATTGCGTTGATAAACTTGATAATCATTGTTATGGCTTTCATTAAAAGATTATCTACATGGCCTACAGGAATTTTAATTGAGGTTCATTACATTAATGTTAGTTTATTAATGCCTAAGAGGCAGGTTATTGTCTACATTCTTATAACATTAACGTTAATTGAACCATCTTGGTATCATTAAGTAATAGTGATGATGAGACTTACATTTGTGGTCCACAACTTAAGTTGATTACGGTAAAAGAAGTTTTGATTGAGGAAATTATAAGCATCAAAATAAAAAAAAAATAAAAAAGGCGCAATCGAGTTTTCAGTACAGCCGCTACCCCGTATAATCAAGGCCACCGAAAATAGATCAATCTTTCTGTGGTCTCGATGTAATGTTGTATGACCCGCGGCCAATGAAACTTTAACCGCGTGCCGGTGGTGGCCTATCCTATATCGTTGCCAGAAGCATAATTGTGGCTAACTTTAACTTTAAATAGAATAAAAACTACTGAGGTCAGAGGGCTGCAACTTGGTATGTTTGATGATTGGAGGGCGGATGATCAACATACCAATTTGCAGCCCTCTAGCCTCAGTAGTTTTTAAGATCTGACGGCGGATAGAAAAAGTGAGGACAGAAAAAAGTGCAGACGGAACAAAGTGCGGACAAAGAAAAGCGCGGACAGAATAAAGTGCGGACGGACAGACAAAACCGGCACGATAGCTTTCTTTTACAGAAAACTAAAAAACGATTATGATACATTCTTGTTCTGCCTGATACGAACCGAACGTTAAATGCCGTGAAGTATGGTCGCATGAGGGTAAAAATATGCGTAGTTTTCCTGGAATTGATTCCTGATTACTGCGATTATTTCTTTGGTGAAAACGATGAGATAAAATCAGCAAAAATAACAAGCCGCATCAACTTTGCGAAATAGGTGTAATTTTGCTTGAACTGACTGCTGATTTTTGCGAAATGTGTAAACGTAACACAATGCTCGCAATTGTGACCACAGACAGGCTATGTGGCAAGTGATGAGAGCTTAACATTATATAGTAACCTACTCGTGTCTAATCTTATACATGACTAGTATCCTATGCTTACTAAGGTTTGCAAATAATTACTTGTTAGCGTAGATGGTTAAATGCAGGTCAGCTATTTCTATCAAATCAGGTTCGAATCCCGGAAGTAAGAAAAGTCTCCTTCATTTCATTTCCAATTTGGATGAAAAGTTTTCAGCGGAAAAGGCTGCGTCCTCGCTGCATTGAAACGATGTAGTAAACACAAGTCGGCAACTCGTCGCACGTACATCACTAGCAGAATAAGGACAAGTCAACGAATAATATTGATCGTCCTAAGCAGAGCTTCATTCGATTATCCAGCATTAGCTCAAATTCGTTCTCCACTTACCATCGGTGGCTTCCTCTCAACCTGTCTGTGATGTGTATGCAGTAAGTTTATGACTTTTTATGTGGAACTAAATGAAAATACAAATATATAATTTCCCCTGAAAAATTTGTAAGAAGGTAACCAAAGAGGAAACTAGTCGCAAATATAAGAAATTGAAAAATGTAATAAATTTAAAATATAAAAAACAAGGGCATGTTCATTTGCTAAAATTCCTTGCACGTCTTCTACAACATGAAAATCATCATAGCACAACATATAGAACAGAATTTAGGCCAAAGGCCAAGAGCTGGGACCTATGAGGTCATTCAGCGCTGGAACGAAAATTGACAGCAAGGAGGTTTGAAAGGTGTAGCAGTTGCACTAAGAAACAATTGCTAGAGAGGGTGGAAAGTCAGATAGGAGAGAGAGAATACGAACGGAGGTACGGTAAAAGGAGTGAAAGAGGTTGCAGCTAGGGGCCGAAGGGACGCTGCAAAGGTCCTCAAGTAATGCCTACAGAACAGACGAATAGAATATACAATTTAGGCCGAAGGCCAAGCACTGGAACATATGAGGTCATTCAGCGCTGAAAGGAAAATTGAGAGTAAAAGGTTACAAAGGTATAACAGGAGGAAAACCTCGCAGCTGCACTATGAAGCGATGCTAAAAGAGGGTGGAAAGTAAGATGGAAGAAAGAATATAAAAGGAGGTATAGTAAAAGGAATGAAATGGATTGCAGCTACGGGCCGAAGGGACGCTGCAAAAAACCTTAAGTAACGCATACAGTGCAACGCGCGTGTGGTGCACTGACGGACTACTCCCCTACGGAGAGTAATGCCTACAGTGCACCAAGCTAAGTGCACTGACGGCACTATCTGGGGGTAGCACAACATATGACGACTCCACAAGCTTTATGAAAAGATCAATTTTGACACGCAATGCCGCTACTGCCATTGCTAACAATAGGCTACCTGTAATCTTCATATAAAACAAGCAATTAAGAAATTGGAGATACAGCCAGTTATATATTGCTCAGAGCTTAGATGATGGATTTTGCATGACGATCGTAATCATCGAACAATGTCACGATGGGAGAAAGCGAATAGTGATTAACGGAGATTTTCGTGCTAGTCCCGCGGGTTTGTACCTTACATTTAGACATTCCTGCTCTTCATTCTTTTCTTTTTCTTTCTTTTTGGCTTCTTTTTACATTTGCGAGTCTCATTACATGGGAACTATCTTTACTTATTAGTGGACTTTTTGGCTGCTGAAAGCAAATTCTCTTGGACTTTAATATTGTAAAAGTGCGTGTAAGGCGTATGAGAAATAACTGTAAAAAGTATAGCGTATTGAAAAAAAGGGTAACGTTAAAAAAAGATAAAGTTCAAGTCATGCAGTTCATAAAATCAATATTATTCCTATCTATCTATCAATATATATATACTGTATATGCATTTATATATATATATATATATATATATATATATATATATATATATATATATATATATATAATATATATATATATATATATATATATATATATATATATATATATATATATATATATATATATATATATATATATATATATATATATATATATATATATATATATATGAATGAATTTTATCACATCACCGTGATTCATATACAAGCATTAAGCTACAAACGTCCTTTAATATCCATCTG
>NC_089749.1:21985161-21995161 GCF_040412425.1 Macrobrachium rosenbergii
GCAAGCTGGTTTCTTCCCACTTATAACCGATCTCAACTTTTGATGGGAGCTGGTGATAGTGTATCCCTTCGCCGTACTACTCTGCCAGACGACAGTCTCTCTCTCTCTCTAAACTATATATATATATATATATATATATATATATATATATATATATATATATATATATATATATATATATATATATATATATATAATATATATATATATATATATATATATATATATATATATATATATACACACACACACTTCAATTTCAGAAATATCTTTTAGCGTATTCATTATATGAATTTCAGGTGTTAGAATATTCATGTTCGATAATGGTCAGTCTATGAACGTATAGTAAAGAAACTAATGTCCAAGATGTGGAATTTCAAGAATACATTTTCATCAAGCTATCGTCGACTTTATGAACTTGATATTTTCTCTGAGACGATGAACTGATTTTTTATCAAATGTTGCCAGTCGGGTTTTTTTGTTTAATATACCTTTCCCGCGTGAGTACCAGCTACTTCTTATCGCGTATTATTCATTTCTCAATAACCGTCGTCTATTTCACAATGAATACTGCTTGACTTCTACTGAGTATCACTGAGCTCTCACCAGTGCCTGTTACAGCACTTAGTTCCCATCAAGTACCATCTCGATCCAAATATGTGTCATTTTAATCCTTTTGTGTAGGATGTTGCTCCCATCATGTATTTCTCAGTTCCCAATGAGTAGCATCAGGTCGCTTTTGCGCGGCACCGAGACCTCACTGTCTTGTTCCAAATAAGTATTAGCTACTTCCAACTGCGTACCATGTAACTCTCTCGCCGAGTATTACCTATCTCCTACTGAATACCGCCTGGTTCTCACAAAATATGATGTAATTCCTATTGAGCACCATCTACAGTGCGTCTAACAGAGTATTAGCAGCTGATTCCTACTGAATATTACAAGAGTCCCACTGAGCGTCTCTTAAGTGCCCACTGAATATAATGCGGTTCACTCAAAACAGCTAATTTACACCAAGTACCGGTGCGGTCCTTGAGAGTATCACTTGATACATATCGAATACCTAGTTCCAGTCAGGTAATAAATTTTAGTCCCCACTGAATGTATACACTGAAAATCACAATCGGCCTTCTCGATACCACCTAAATGCCAATGAGTGCACCGGAGTATCGCACATTCCGTGCTGATGACTACCTAATCACCGGCCCCCTCCAGGTATAATACTAGTCCAACCTCTATATTCCAGCCGTTATAAGTACCAAATATTTCACAATATACTTCCCACTGAGTGCCACCTCGTTCCCACCAAGAATCGCATACTTTTCACTGGGTATCGAATACTTTTGAGTATCGCATACTTTTAATAGTGTCGCATGCTTTTCTCTGAATATCGAACACTTTTCTTTGAGTATCGCATACTTTTCTTCTTCTTTCGACCTTATTA
This sequence comes from Macrobrachium rosenbergii, assembly GCF_040412425.1. Classification (NCBI taxonomy): domain Eukaryota; kingdom Metazoa; phylum Arthropoda; class Malacostraca; order Decapoda; family Palaemonidae; genus Macrobrachium; species Macrobrachium rosenbergii. Next base: position 21,986,606 of record NC_089749.1, read on the forward strand.
GTCCCACTGTATAGCAGGGTCTGTATAGCAGGGTCGGCAGCTCGAGTCAGCTTTCTGTATCCATTTCTATTCCTTGCCTCTTCTTCCCATAGTCCCACCTCACCACATCCACCCATCTGATCCACCGACGTCCCACACTCCTCCACGTCACTGGCATATTCTTAGCTCCCTTGATTGGTTCCACCTCCTCTCTTCTTATTACATGGCCATAGCATCTCAGACAAGCTTCCCTAGCCTTCTCCTTTGCATTACATATACCACAAATTCTTCTTATTATCTTGACTCTCCTGTACTTGTCATTGGTATCAAATATAACAGTGATTATCAAATACTTTGCTGTGACCATCGCATACTTTCCACTGGTACCTTTCCCGTGAACGCCAAACAGTCCCCCCATGAATGAGATTAATAACTCATCAATATATGGCAGAATTTAATTAAAAAGTGATTAATTGTGGGAAGGGCCGCCAAATCACGTCATTAGTCTTCTCATTCTCTGAGAGTAAGCATTTTGATTAGGAATAAAACAGAATAATTAAGAGGACCGCTTCCCACAGATTTATTCCGGGAAATTAAGGAAATATATTTTCTTTTCCATGTTTTATTTTTTGTTTGTTTTCTTTTTCTTGCAGCTTTCTATTATATATATACATATATATATATATATATATATATATATGTTATATATTATATATATATATATATATATATATGTATATATATATATATATATATATATATATATATATATATATATATGTATATATATATATATATATATATATATATATATATATATATATACATATATATATATATATATATATACTTATAGAATCGCAGGGAAAACAGACCCGACAAACATCTCAGGTTGAAGAGGTAAAGGCATGCATGTCTTAGAAGAACAAGTTTATTCTGCCAACGTTTCACATCACATGATGCATCCTCAAGGCTGGAATTACAGACAATAAATATTTAAAATGTCCACTTCCACAATGGGAAAGCTTTAAAATTTAAAAATTTTTAAACATTTACAACTACAAAAATTAAAACAAGAACTTGAAAGGAACACCTACCAAGGCAAGAGCTAAGTGACTAGAAAGACGGGGAGAAATAAACAAAACGAAAGAAACCTATAACGAACGTGAGAGTAAACAAACAGGCAGTTATGCTATAAACAGTTGTCTGGACGACGATTGGTGTTTAGTGTTGGTACATTAGTTTTTATGAAAGTGACTCCAACACCATCAACTCGTCGTCCAGATCCAATTGATGGTGTTGAGTCGCTTTTCATAAAACTAATGTACCAACACTAAACACAATCGTCGTCCAGACAACTGTTTATAGCATAATTGCCTGTTTGTGTACTCTCCACGTTCGTCATAGGTTTCATTTATTTCCTCCCTCATCTTTCTAGTCACTATTTTAGCAACTGCCTTGGGTAGGTGTTCACTTCAAGTTCTTGTTTTAATTTTTTGTGGTTGTAAATGTTTAAAAATTTTAAATTTTAAAGAAGCTTTTCCCATTGTGGAAGTGGATTTTATTTTATTGTCTGTAATTTCCAGCCTTGATGATGCATCATGATGTGAAACGTTACAGAATAAACTTGTTCTTCTAAGACATGCATGCCTTTACTTCTCTTCAACCTGAGATATATATATATATATATATATATATATATATATATATATATATATATATATATATATATATATACATATATATATATATATATATATATATATGCTATATATATACATGTATGCCTGAAATCACAGTACATAGGGCTAACAATTCATCCAAAGATTTTACTAACAATCGTCAGTTAAACGCCCTACGGAGCAACCACTCTAGGGGTTAAAAAGGGCACATAGTGTAAAGATAAGTTTACTTATCACTAGCAATAACCACCTTACGTTCCTCCTGACGCTGATAATGAAGAAGCTAAAACAAAAGAGAGAGCTGCAGGCAGAAACCGTGGCTAATGTCGGCGACAAAAACAAAGCCAAGACTTGTTTGTACAGGTGGCACGACTTGACCAGAGCATATGGCTCCCTTCTGACACAAGACGGTTAATAAAGTGAAGGTGACTTCTTCTCTGATCTCCGAGTGAATTAAGTCGTTCAGGTTATTTTACAAATCTGCTTGCCATGGGGCTTTAGTTTTCTGTCCACCCACACTATTCTGTCTCATACTTTTTATGTCGCCCTCAGATCTTAAAAACTACAGAGGCGCTAGAGGGGCTGCAAATTGGTATGTTGATCTCATCCACCCTCAATCATCAAGCATACCTAATTGCAGCCCTCTAGCCTCAGTAGTTTTTATTCTATTTAAGGTTAAAGTTAGCCATAATCATGCTTCTGGCAACGATATAGAATAGGCCACCACCTGGCCTTGAGTAAAGTTTCTTGGGCCGCGGTTCATACAGCATTATACCGAGACCACCGAAAGATAGATCTATTTTCGGAGGCCTTGATTAAACGCTGTACAGAAAACTCGATTGCGCCGAAGAAACTTCGGTGCATTTATTACTTGTTTCATTTCTTTCTTAGATGGGTTTTATTTCACGAGATTAGTAAATCTACTTTGGTTCTATAAGACATTTTCTTTTAAATAATTTCTCAGTCGGGTTTATAAATTATTAGATATTGCTGATGATACTATTTCCAGATTTTACAGAATAGATTACCATAAGTAAACAGCATGTGTGATGTTGTACTAATATTACTCAGTTTATTCATATTTCTTTCCATTTTACGATTTTGACCTTCAGTAACTTTGACAAGTTCGAAAGCAGACTTCGAAAATATCAACTCGGTGGGACTAACAACAACATTCAGTTACACTCCAGTAAATGCATATCTTTCAGGACTGTCAGAAACATCTCTTAGCTAAATTCCATGGTACATTACTCACTAGATTTCCATCTGTCAAGTAATCTAATTACTGCTGACATTTCAAGGATAAAAAACAAATGGCACTTGTAACAAACCCTTGAGATTCCCTTTGCAGTAAATATCCATTAGACAATCTTGAGTTTTCTTAAAGTGAGTTTTCTTTAAACAGTCTTGAGGCTTCTCTTCTGTGAACATTTATAAAACGTCCTCGAGTTTTCCTTAGAGTAAACATCTGTAAAACGATCTTGACTTTTCCTAATGGTAATACGATCGTGAGTTTTCCTTAAGTGTAAACATCTGTGAAACGATCTTGACTTTTCCTAATGTTAATATGATCATGAGTTTTCCTTAAGAGTAAACATCTGTAAAACGATCTTAACTTTTCCTAATCGTAACATGATCATGAATTTTCCTTAAGAGTAAACATCTATAAAACGATCTTGACTTTTCCTAATGGTAACATGATCATGAATTTTCCTTAAGAGTAAACATCTGTAAAACGATCTTGGCTTTTCCTAATGGTAATATGATCGTGAGTTTTCCTTAAGAGTAAACATCTGACAAACGATCTTGATTTTTATGATCATGAGTTTTCCTTAAGAGTAAACATCTGTAAAACGATCTTAACTTTTCCTAATGGTAATATGATCATGAGTTTTCCTTAAGAGTAAACATCCGTAAATGGATCTACAGTTTACCTCACAGTAAATATACTTAAAAATATCCAAAAAATGGGAGTGACGTGACTTCTTACTGAATCATCAAAGGTTCTACACTTCCATTTTGCTATCATCGTCTGTTTGTGTTTTCCTTATTCTTTGTAAAATAAACTATTCATTTTTACATTTTTTTAATCAATTATTTTGTTTTAAAGATAAAGTTAAGGTTTATAAATATTATTCTTTTAATGCTCTTTCACTACAGACAAAAGAGATTTAGTTGAAAATTACGTTGAAAAAGTAAAAAATATATTATTTGCAAAATGTAAGAAAACTACATATATAATTGTGATTAATAAACGAGAATAGAAAATGTTTTAAAATGAATATGAAAAACTAAGCAATTAAATAAATTACTATATTTAAGGAATTATAAATAAATAAATAAAACAAGGCGAAATCATTTTTAATTGACGTGACAATTTTGTACCCAGTGTTTTTCAAATGTCCTTTGTGACTTTCCTGAACAAATCTGCTTGCAGTTAACGAGGTATATTGCCTTCATTATTTGCTCTGATCAAACAAGCACAATAGTTACAAATTCAAAGATGTTTGTCAGAGAGAGAGAGAGAGAGAGAGAGAGAGAGAGAGAGAGAGAGAGAGAGAGAGCTGCACACGTACCCATTGCTTGCCAGCCAAGACCGAAAGCGCAACACGAGTTTAATATCTCCTCGGAGTGCCTCATAAAACGGGATCCCATCTCGCCCCTTCCCTTTGGGTTTCGCCTTTAATACGAGAGCCCTAAAATCTTTGCGTGGCCTCCAAAATATGGCGAATAACTCTCAGAAGGATAAAAGACTGTTTTGCTGCCTCGGGCTCTCGTATGTAAATTCAAGAAGACTCTGTGATGTTGTTTTGATGACGTTAAAGCACCTGATTTTATATTCGCCTCTGACCCCGCTAAGGGGTAGTGCTGTCAGTGCACCTCAAGCGGTGCACTGTAGGCATTACTTAAGGTTCTTTGCGGCGTCCCTTCGGCCCCTAGCTGCAACCCCTTTCATTTCTTATTACTGTACCTCCATTCATGCTCTCTTTCTTCCATCTTACTTTCCACCCTCACTTAACAATTGATTTGTAGTGCAACTGAGAGATTTTCCTCCTGTTGCACCTTTCAAACCTCTTATTCTCAATCTTCCTTTCAGCGCTGAATGACCTTATAAGTCCCAGCACCTGGCCTTCGGCCTAAATTCTATATTCTATCGATCTATTCGCCTCTGAATCTTCTGGCTGATTCGCGGCGAATATTTTCTTTTATATATATATATCGTTTTGTATATATAAACACGCATTACACACACACACACACACACACACACACATATATATACATATATATATATATATATATATATATATATATATATATATATATATATATATATATATATATATATATATATATATATATATAAATATATATATATATGTGTGTGTATGTGTGTGTGAGTGTGTGTGTGTGTGTGTGTGTGTAATGTCTGTGCATGTGTGTGAGAGAGAGGAGAGAGAGGGAAAGAAAAAAAAATATTAAAGTCTGTTGCCTGTCACCAGGCTTTGCTAAATCAGGATTATATTAGTTTGAGAGAACAGCCTACCCAGCCCCCAGCCCCACTGTTCCCCCACCCATTCCTCCCGTGTCAGAGCAAGGAGTTAAGAGGGAAAAAATGCCAAAGTAACTAACTAATGATCTTTGTTTCTTTGATAGATATCCTGAGAGAGAAATCATTTGTTAGTTCATTCATCTTCCATTCTTTTTTATTTCTTTCCCGTTTTGAGCTGTAATTAACCTCTTTATCCCTTTCTTTTTTTACATTAACTTCAGCTATTTCACCCTATCATTATTTCCTCCATTTTCAATCTTCCTTCACTCTCTCTCTCTCCTTCCCCTTAATCCTCTCTTTCGTCCTTTACTTGATTCGCCTTCTTTTGCTTATCCTAATACATGGTGAGCTCTTTTACTTTTTCTTATTTACTTTCTTTCCTTCCTTCCTTCTTCTCTCTCTCTCTCTCTCTCTCTCTCTCACCTTAATGCATGACAGCTCTTTCTTCTTTTTGGCTACTGCCTCTCTCTCTCTCTCTCTCTCTCTCTCTCTCTCTCTCTCTCTCTCCTCTCTCTCCTCCCTTATTGCATGACGAGCTCTTTTTGCTTTGGCTACTGCCTCTCTCTCTCTCCCCTTAATCCATGTAGAGCTCTTTCCCTTGGTTACTGCCTCTCTCTCTCTCTCTCTCTCTCTCTCTCTCTCTCTCTCTCTCTCTCTCTCTCTCTCTCTCCTCCTTAATGCATGACGAGCTCTTTCTTCTTTTGGCTACTGCCTCTCTCTCTCTCTCTCTCTCTCTCTCTCTCTCTCTCTCTCTCTCTCTCTCCTCTTTCTAATCTCATGACGAGCTTTCTTTTCTTTAACTTTGGCTACTGCTCTCTCTCTCTCTCTCTCTCTCTCTCTCTCTCTCTCTCTCTCTCTCTCTCTGCATGACAGGCTCTTCTTCTTTGGCCTCTCTCACTGCTCTCTCTCTCTCTCTCTCTCTCTCTCTCTCTCTCTCTCTCTCTACTCTCTCTCTGCATGACGAGCTCTTCTTGGCTACTGCCTCTCTCTCTCTCTCTCTCTCTCTCTCTCTCTCTCTCCTCCTCTCTCTCCTCCTTAATGCATGACGAGCTCTTTCTTCTTTTGGCTACTGCCTCTCTCTCTCTCTCTCTCTCTCTCTCTCTCTCTCTCTCTCTCTCTCTCTCTCTCTCTCTCCTCCTTAATGCATGACGAGCTCTTTCTTCTTTTGGCTACTGCCTCTCTCTCTCTCTCTCTCTCTCTCTCTCTCTCTCTCTCTCTCTCTCTCTCTCTCTCTCCTCCTGTCCCCTACTCGCCTCCTCACCTCGTTCCTAATCCTCCTCCATTTCATGACCATTAACCGTAATCCCATCAATCATGGATTTTCCCAGTTCCTTCTTTTAGCCGCATGACCTTAATCCGTCTATTTGACGAAAATCTTTCTAATTCTCTCACTCTCTCCGATTACTTATTCCAATGAGTAAAGCTCATAAGTGAAATGCATCATGAGTAAAGACAGTATGAGAACTAAAAAAAAATTATATCCGCTTGTTTACTCTCTCATATCATTCAGTCATCGCTTATGTCTTCTTATATTCATTTATATCTCGCCTTTCTTTTTACAGTTATGGTTAAATTGAAATGTAGGTCTTAAAGTGCACTTTCAATCCCTCAAAATTAAAAAAAAAAAAAACAATGAAGTAAAACGAAAGATGAATGAAAGATAAAAAAAAACATACATATAGAAGCAATAAAAACTTGAAACGGTTTATAAGTGACATAGACTTTTAAATTTTTCAGGTTTGTATTAAAGTTACATATGACCCAGTAATATCAAATCATTATATCTCTGAAGGTTTGCTTGTACTAATATATATATATATATATATATATATATATATATATATATATATATATATATATATATATATATATATATATATATATATATACACACACAATGTGTGTATAAATATATGTATGTGTATGTACATATGTATACATATATATATATGAATAAAATATATATAGATAGATATGTGTATATTTGTGTGTATGTGAGTGTGTGTGTGCATACAGACATTCCTGGAAACATACATAAAAGACAAGACCTGCACACGTATTCCGGAGGTGGACTCGTGGAATACCTGTGCTTGATTGATTAGCAGGATATCTCAGGTGAGGGGGGGCTGCTGCTCGTTCGTTTTGAAGTGGATAGAGCGCAGTTCTCAGGTGAAATATAGGTAGACAGATTAATAAATTAATGTATAAATGGCACGGAAATAAATGGAGAGCTAACGCATAATTTATCGTGTAAGAAATAGATCTGCGAACCAATGGGAAGGATTTATAAATTACCCTGTGTTTTGCTCACACACAAAATTATCGAATATATGAATAAGTGAATAAAGTTATGAAAAGAAATGAGAAACAAAGAAGTACGTAAGTATGTGACTGCGGATTTATAACAATGAATGAAGGGCAAAAAGAATGAATGAGTGACAAAATAATGAGAAAATGGTGACAAATGCACATAAATTACTCATAATCGTTGCTGAATTATATAAAGCGTATGTACGATTTCATCTTTGTCTGTTTTTATATTTTTTCATCTTTAATACATAAATGAATGGATAATCGAACCGAAAATAAAAGCACATACGTATATATATATTTTTAAAAATGACTGAACAGAAGAAGAAGAATTAAATTTTGGGGCCTATGCAATAAAAAATGCTTAAAGAATTTCTGTGAAGGAATTAATAATAATAATAATAATAATAATAATAATAATAATAATAATAATAATAATAATAATAATAATAATAATAGAAGAACTGAATAAAAACTGCAAAACTAAAATGTCGATTCCCGTTAGCTGGTGACCCTAAGGCCTCTTGAGAGAGAGAGAGAGAGAGAGAGAGAGAGAGAGAGAGAGAGATTTTAAAAAGAGGAATGTAAAAATGAAAGAAGAGGCACAGAGATGAATAAACGAGGAATGGGTAAATGAATAGAGAGCTAGGGAAACAGATGAACGAGGAATGGGTAAACGAATAGAGAGATAGGGAGACGGATAAATACGGAATGGGTAAACGAATAGAGAGATAGGAGACGGATAAACGAGGAATGGGTAAACGAATAGAGAGACTGGGACACGGATAAACGAGGAATGGGTAAACGAATATAGAGATAGGGAGACGGATAAACTAGGAATGGGTAAACGAATAGTGATAAGGAGACGGATAAACGAGGAATGGGTAAACGAATAGAGAGATAGGGAGACGGATAAATACGGAATGGGTAAACGAATAGAGAGATAGGAGACGGATAAACAAGGAATGGGTAAACGAACAGAGAGATAGGGAGACGGATAAATACGGAATGGGTAAACGAATAGAGAGATAG
>NC_089749.1:22000161-22007661 GCF_040412425.1 Macrobrachium rosenbergii
AAAGGTTACCTTTAACGACGCAATTACATTAATCCGCGTATATGTTTCCCGACACAGCAAACCTTTTAAATCCACCTGTCCAGGCGGGTGAACCCAGTCATTTGTCACCTGTCTTGTATTAAGACAGGTGGAAGCCCCGTCATTTCGCATCAGCTAGGAACTGCACGTGGAGTCATCTCTCTCTCTCTCTCTATCTCTCTATCTCTCTCTCTCTCTCTCTCTCTCTCTCTCATATGACTTCATTATATGCATCATAAACCGGCGTCCCCAAAGCGTAAAAATAAGAAAATACTAAAAACAAAAGCCAACAATTCTTGAATATTCCTCTGGTTTCCTTTCCATTGCTTTTGACAATATGGCGAAGACAAAGGCGCGGGAAAGCCAGCATTCCTCGCATTCATCTTGCAAGCAGAAATTACCTTCAATTGCAGCACCAAAAAAAATAAAAAAAAGATGATGAGGGACAAATTCACATGAAGAATAGCTTTTGTTTCTGAGGCTTCCTGTTCCACTGGGCACCGTTTCTTTTTCTTAACGTTTCGTACTTTGGTATTAAATAATCAACGGGTGCGAACGTTCGTTTTTGAAACGAAAGGAATGCTTGCTTAGTGCGTCCTAACTTCTTTCCAACGCTCGGATATTGGATTCTTTGCGTGGATTAAAATGGGGTAAAAGAGGTGGATGAAAGACCGGATAAGAAATTAAGATCAAAGGAGCTGGAACTGTTGATGAAGTGAAGCAAGAGACGTGCGAAGAAGCGAAAAGATATATTATGCTAAAATAAAGGAAAATGGAGGTTATCAATCCAAGGACTCGCTGAGGGCAAGACACTAGTGATGACGATTTTAATACTGCAAAACATCTACTGGTTATAAAAACGCAGCAAGTCATTTAAATCGAGATCAGATTTAAAAGACAAAATATATTGCCATGATATAATAAAAAGAAAAAGGCATGAATTTAAACGAATAAATATGCCAGATATCCAGGAATGAGATTAAAACTGATTATGCTTTAAATGCAACAGAGCCTTTACTTCAAGCACAGGCAGATTTGTCCTTTTGTAAGTTATCGTACTTCATGAGATAGCATCGCCATTTTTCAAAGTTACCGTGGATAACAGCCAGATTTCATTGTCATCTATCAAAATTACCAAACATATCAGTGAGATTTCACGTCTCTATCTCGATTAAATTGTCCATCATTAAGGCTTTTTCTCCATTTTCAGAGTGGATGCACATAATTTGGATGCTGCTCGCCAGTTTTTCGGTTATTAAATCATATTCGTGAAATTTCAGATTCATCTCACAAAATTATCTTGCATAATTGTGAGACTTCCTGGCTGTTTTTAATTATCGTACATCTTCAAGCTTTTTAATCTCAAATTTTAAAGTTATTGTACATCATCGGACAACTTCAAATTTACCTTTTTTTACAGTCATACATTATCATTTAAAACACATTAGCATTAGCAAAGTTTTCATTTTGTTTCCATTAACCTAAACTACCTGTGGTACCCACCGTGAATATTCATCTCCACTTTTCAGAATTATCGTATATTATTTTCCTAGGTACATAATTATACGGTTCATCTAAATTTTTCAAAATTATCGAACACCATCGCGAAGCCTCATCAAGAGATCTCATCGCCAATATTTAAAGTTATATTGTACATCCTGGTGAAACTTCACCTACATTTTTCACATTGATATCGTCTTCACTTTTCATCATCTCCATTTTTCAAAGTTATCTTACATCATCATGAAGGTTTACCTACGCAATTGAACCATCACATCTCATTACCAGAATCCATTTGCCTTTTGCAGTGCCACAGCCATTCTTTTTTTTTTTCTCTCTCTCAAAATCCTCATACATCGATGCAACAGTCCATCTCCAAAGTTGAAAGTCATCGTACAGCACTGCGAGAGAGACTTCACCTTCAATTCGGACCTAAAATTACACAGCCATTAAATGCACAGAATCACATTGAGTTAGATATATGAAGGAATTAACTGCTAATAAATGCAGGGCATTACGAGGCACATAATTGGCAATTATTTACTCTCGCAGATTTAACAGAAAGCTTATAATTAGACTGCCTGTACATTCGCCGGCGCAGATATTTGTAATGATACCAACCGGAGCAATCGTATAATCTTTTTATCTTTTAATCTTTACACCTGTGTATCGTGAACAGTATTCCGTGGTATGCTATATTTAAATAACTGACATTATCACATTTATTTTCATCCGCTGGCGATTGCAATTGACATAACTGTCACACCTAAAACGATTTTGATATTATTTCCTTGATTGCCTTTGAGAAGGATAATGTATTTTTCAAGCTCGACTCTGATTCTTATTTGGATTACCTGGAAAGTTATGTGCATATTATCAAAACATTTTTAATAAAGAGGATCCTCGTAATGTATAAGAGCTAACTACTTAATGAGAGAAACAGGAATGTAACACCAGACCTTCCATGAGGTCAAAGGTCAGGATGGACGTTAACCTTAGTCATAACTTTTAAACTGTGAGACACAGACTTTACATCAGGTAAGCATACTCCACTAACAAAGCCAATTTGCAGAGTGGGGTCAAGACTTTACATCAGGTAAGCATACTCCACTAACAAAGCCAATTTGCAGAGTGGGGTCAAGGACAGTTATAGGTCAAAGGTCAAATAAGAATTTAAAACTGGCCATACATTTTAACTATACAAAATGGAGACTTTACATTTGGCATGCATAATCGTTTGATAATATCAGTGCGCACAGTTATCTGAAGGTCAAGGTTAAAGTCATATTTAGACTGAAAAGGTTAAACAGAAATTTAACTACTATTTTTGGTTTGGTTGGTTTCTTTCTATTCGTGTCTGCGAATTGAATTGAATATAGAATTTAGGCCACAGGCCAATCACTGGGACCTATGAGGTCATTCAGCGCTGAAACGGAAACTGACAGTAAAAGGTTTGAAAGGTGTAACAGGAGGAAAACATCAAAGCAGTTGCACTATGAATCAGTTGTTAGGAGAGCGTGGAAAGTATAAGATGGAAGAAAGAGAATATGAAAGGAGGTACAGTAAAAGGAACGAAAGGGGTTGCAGCTAGGAGCCTAAGGCACACTGCAAATAACTTTAAGTAATGCCTACAGTGCACCGCATGAGGTACACTGACGGGTGTTTCGTGTCTGCGAGTATGTCTGTTTCTTAATAGCATTATGCAAACATTTATGGGGAGATTTCCACTACTGCGAGGAAAAAAGACCTTTTATATTGTTTCTTACTAATGACATCAATCAACTATCTAATGATCACTTACACTTTTAACTAACCATTTTAACTTCCTTCCCCACTGAATGCGTTAGCGGGAGGATAGTTCAGCTCCAAAAAGTTCGTGTGGAAGGTGTTAAAATGGCCACTTTATTTAAGGTCAGCTTATGGAGGGTTAGGTAAGGATTAATTCTAGGATAGGTCAAGTCGGGTCAGAATCTCATCTTGTAAATCCTAAACAGCTACGTATTCTTTTATATTCAAATTTAGGGTGAGGATGTTAAATTGGCCACTCTAGGGACAAGGATGTTAGATTAACCCAATTTAACATTTACAAGTCGTAAATAAACGCACTAAGATATACCCAAGAGATGAAGAATGATTGCGGAAAAGAAGGACATAAGACAAAGATGCCATTTATCTCGTTGAAGAGACGCCGTATTTTCAAATTACGGAGGAACACACACGGACAGGTCATTGACCACCAGGTCCCCCACCCCTTCTCTCTCTCTCTCTCTCATTGGATGGGTCGATATCATATTTGGCTAGCACTCTCCTAGGTCCGCGTTCGATTCTCCGGCCGGCCAATGAAGAATTAGAGGAATTTATTTCTGGTGATAGAAATTCATTTCGCTATAATGTGGTTCGGATTCCACAATAGCTGTAGGTCCAGTTGCTAGGTAACCAGTGGTTCTTAGCCAAATAAAAATAAGTCTAATCTCTTCGGGCCAGCCCTCTCTGGGAGAGCTGTTAATCAGCTAAGTGGTCTGTTAAAACTATGGTATACTTAACTTCTCTCTCTCTCTCTCTCTCTCTCTCTCTCTCTCTCTCTCTCTCTCTCTCTCATTTGCAACTCTCTCGTTAAATCATCAGCCCAACAAGGTTTAAGGGACTTAAATATATGAAAAAATCTCCGAGTGTTATGAACTTAAGCAGAATATAGGAAGGATAAAAGCACATAGAAGAGAGATAAGAAAAAGAAGAAAAGGAAAACAAAGATTAAAACTGAAAGTTTAACAAAAGGAGAAATGGAGATAAGTAGGTGAGAAACAGAAGAGGATAGAGAACATAAGGAACAACGAAATAAGATGAAACAGAGAAAAGGATCTAGATAACAAAATAGAAAAGTTAAAAGAAAAACGTAAATAGAACGCCAATAGAAATAAAATAAAGAAAACAGAAAGCCGCCAAGAAAAAGTTAAAACAGAAAAGAGTAAAGCAAAAAAGAAAGGCATGGCAACAAGAGGAAAAAGCGAAGCTCAAAAATAAAAAGCAGCAAGACCGGAATAAACGCTGAGACAAGAACAGCGGAAGAAGGTAAACACGGAAGTGATGGAAAATAAGAAGAAAAAACAACAGAGGCTTCTCGCAGTCCGGGGAATCTCGAGGATTTTCCTCCGAACGTCTGCGACCACTCAAGGCGTTTCTCTAAATCCAACCAAAGGAGGCCACAATTAAGTGGGATCTTCTCTGACTTATAGCACACACACACACACACACGCAAAGAGAGAGAGAGAGAGAGAGAGAGAGAGAGAGAGAGAGAGAGAGAGAGAGAGAGAAGGAATGATACCGACATCTTATAATCTGATATCTGTTTCAAGAATTAAATACATACATGCACAAACACACACACATAATATAATATATATATATATATATATATATATATATATATATATATATATATATATATATATATATATATATATATATAATAATATATTGATATATTTATATATATGTATACAGTATATACACACATACATACATACCTACATATTTTATAATGGAAGGATAAAATGTGTATAATGGAACTTTTCCTCCTAACTGTACCTGTTATAGAATTTTATCAGTCTATATATATGATTGTGTATGTGTGCGTGTATGTGTATAAATACATACATGTGTATATGTGTCCTTGTGCGCGTGTATACCGCCTAAAGTGAAGAGCATACGAGAAAAAAGCAAATTTAAAAAAGAACTAAAGACTCTCCTATTCTGCAGGAACTACGAGACTGACGAGAAAACACTAAAGGACAATTGTAAAATATAAGAAGCACCTTATTTTAAAAACGCACAAGGGCCCGCCAGGGCTGTGCATAAAACCAAAGTGAACAGAGTATACATAGCCTTAAGGAAAAACTATTAAAACAAAATCTCTGCACTCTAGTGGAAAAACATTCGACCTCTGAAGCAACAGCAGCGGAGAGTGTTAATCCGCGGAGTTTGGCTTTGGGGGCGTTTATAACTTCATTGTCGGGTATCGCAGTCTTTATTGGTACAGACACTTTACAAAGCAACCTTATAAGTAGATTACGCGACATTCGATATCTAGAGAGAGAGAGAGAGAGAGAGAGAGAGAGAGAGAGAGAGAGAGAGAGAGAGAGAGTAATAGTTTCCCTTTCTAATTATTCTAAATTAACTTCACCCTTTTCTTAGTAACTCGATTTAATCTATCTGCCTTGTTTCTTCATTCATTCTTCTTCTTTCTATATTCATCACATTTCACTTTTCCTTTACCCCTCTTCACGACTTCTCATTTTTGCTTTAATCTCGGTTTTCTTTCATTTTCCTAAGTTAGTTTCCCTTAACAATAAACTTAATTTTCCATGATTTTCCTTTTTCTATTCCTTTCCTATCACGTCTGGATCTTGATTTTCCTTATGTTTTCATTTCATTATTTGATTCTCGCTTTATCATTCCTGAATTCGTTTTCCTCTAATCCTTCTCCCTCAATTTTCCTTCTGCTCTTGACTTATACTTTCTTCAACCCTGCTCAATTACTTCGTCATCTGGTTTTCCTTCCCAAATTTTTCCTATTTATTTTCCATTCTCTGTCGATCTTTATCATTTTCCTCTTGATACCGCTTTCCCTAATCTCCTTTATTAAGTTCCTTCCTTAGATTTCCCTCATTCTCCCATATTAATTTTCATTATTCATTTCTCATTCTCTATTTTACTTCCATTTTCCATTTTATTTGCCATAATTTTCCTTTTACCCTCTTCCCTCAAGCATCCACTTGCACATCTTTCCCTATTCATTTTCATTATTCATTTTTCCTTCCTAATTTTTCTTCATTCTCAACTTCATTTTCCTTAACTTTCCTTTGCCCATCTTCACCTCTGTAAACTGGTACTTCCATTAAACTTGCTACTTCCTTCACATTTTTCATTTGAAAACGCCGGCGTCCTCCCAACCATTATCCTTTAATCCCGCGAACTCCCTCCCGCCGACAGACGTCTCCAGGGACCCTTTGAAGGAGGACCAATTAAGGAACCAAAGGAGCAGCTGTTCCTTTTCCGGCTTCGTCATCCTTAATAAACCTTCCGAAAATTAACGACGCTGGCGAAGACGAGAGGCAATGCTCGTCTGCTGCTCGTTGATCAGCATCAAAGGAATGCTTATTAAGACGCAGACTGTCGCGTAGACTGTAAATAAGGTTTTACGCGTCATGATTATAAGTCTCAGCCGGCAAATACTGTCTTAATTATGTCAGACCTCGTTGTCATGTTGGATATACATGAGCTTTAAGACTGGTTCGTGTTCTAGCATATGATAGTTACTAACAAACTGACTGCAGATATGTCTGCGTTAAATATATCATTGCTTTTTATTTCATACACACACGTATATATATATATATATATATATATATATATATATATATATATATATATATATATATATATATATATATATATATATATATTCTCCTGGTCTTCTCGATATTAATGCGCTTCAGTTCCAACACTTACGGTAACCAATCTAGCCAGTATTCTCTGAGTCTCACGCCTTCCTTTCTCCCAATATTTCAAAACCATGCAGACTTTTTATTAATCTATTGTCTTCCACTCTCTTCACATGACCAAACCACCTAAAATGTTCATACTATAATTATTCAAAATAAAGAGAGGGGGAGAAAGTCTCACATTAAAGAGAACAAAGGGAAAAACTGATTCATAATACAAACAAAGTTTTATATTATCTTAATTATAATTCTTAACCAACATCACATGACAATCTTGGATATACCCTCATTCCAAGATAGTTTCCATCTCTACCGTGCGAAATTCCGCAGCTAACTGACTATCTTGTGAAAGATACATATTTTATTGCATAGCTATGGACTTTACACAGACACTGACTTCATAAAATAGACGGGCGCTCAAGCAACCAAGGCTGTGACCGACTCTCCGCCATTTTACTCAGTGACAACAACTCCCGTAACC
>NC_089749.1:22012661-22042661 GCF_040412425.1 Macrobrachium rosenbergii
CTCGTCAGCGAACGCTCGCTCAGTTACGCTTATTTTCCAACAGCCGTTCCAGGAAACGGAAACCCACGAGAGAGAGAGAGAGAGAGAGAGAGAGAGAGAGAGAGAGAGAGAGAGAATATTTGTAACTCTTGTTGTTGGGCGGAAGAGAGAGAGAGAGAGAGAGAGAGAGAGAGAGAACTTTCTATTCTTGTTGAGAGAGAGAGAGAGAGTGAGAGAGGATATTTGTAATTCTTGTTGTTGAGAGAGAGAGAGAGAGAATTTTCTATTCTTGTTGAGAGAGAGAGAGAGAGAGAGAGAGAGAGAATCTTTTACGGATTCGACATGGAGACCTGCAGGGCTTTGCTTACCTAAATTCTGGTTTTAGAGGATTTAGTTAGACGAATCGCTGCCTACCCGGAAAAGACGTACAGCCTGTATGTGCTGCGACAAGGCTGTGGTTTGTGCTGTTTGTTTCCCTCGTTTGTGTGGTGGATTAACCGGTAGACTTATTTTCTTAATTAATGACCTGTTTAGGCTTACTTTTGTTACACATTTACCTCTCTGATTTAATCGTGATGTATTTTATCCAGTTGTTTATTGAATCTTCATATACTTATATCTCTGTTTATTTAATATATTTATTCAATATTTATTTATTTGATATATTTAATATACATCTGTTTACTTTATTTATTCAATATGTTTACATGGCTTAGTTACTCAATATCTGTTTATGATATATTTGTTTATTTAATATATTTATTCAATATTTGTTTACTTAATATATTTATTCAGTATTTGTTTACTTCATACATTTATTCAATATTTGGTTACTAGATATATTTATTATATATTTGTTTACTAATATATTTATTCAATATTTGTTTACTTAATATATTTATTCAATATTTGTTTACTTAATACGTTTATTCAGTATTTGTTGACTTAATATATTTATTCAACATTTGCAAAGTTTGCACGAAAATTATCTCCATAAAATACCACGTTATGTACAAAGACAGTCTACATGCAATTAACACAACCTTCAGACATGCCTTCATCCAACCCGGGGACAGCCTCTCTCGCCACTGGCCACATATAAGTATAGCAGAACTAAGGTACCTTCGTGACGGTACGTAACGTCCAAATTGCCGGTATTCACCCTCACAGTAAAGTTACCCTAGATGCAGATAAAGGGATAAAATTAGTTTATTCCGTATATATTTTCGACCTTTAAAAAGGCTTAATTAGAAGAAAAAACAGGTAAAAAATGCACCAAAGTTTCTTCAGCCAACCGAGTTTTCTGTACAGTATATAATGCTGTATAAACTGTCAGCCGAGGCCCATGAAACTTTAACCATGGCCCGGTGGTGGCCTGTGTTGTTGGCACCTATAGCGGTGCCAAACACACGATAGTGGCTAACCTTAAATAAAATATACTGTGGCTAGAGCGCTGCAATTTGGTATGTTTGATGATCGGAGGGTGGATAATCAACATACCAATTTGCAGCCCTCCAGCCTCAGTAGTTTTGAAGATCTGGGGGCGGACAGAATAAAGTGCGGACGGACAGACAAAGCCATGTCAATAGTTTTCTTTTACAGAAAACTAAAAACTGTTTTTCCTCTTGAACGTTTGCTGTTACGGCGTCTTTCATTTACTTTATAATGAAAATGAGAGATAATATTTAGGTGAAAATGAGAACTAATTCGTGACATTCGATTACGACCTGGTATATCATCCCCTCCTATTTTTTTACCTGCACGTTTTCTGTAGTTGTGTGTAACTGCCTTTACTGTTGGTATTTTTGTATTTTTTTTTTATCTCTTTTCTTCGCTTCCTGGCCCCCTCCTTCCTCTCCTTTCACGTAAGGACATATGACGGTGTCCTTAGGCGTAAATGACCTTTGATATTGTGATGCCAATTCTATTAACAAAATCAGTCAAAAGCTGCTTTTTTAGTTTTCTGTAAAAGAAAACTATTGTGCCGGCTTTATCTGTCCGTCCGCACTTTTTTCTGTTCGCACTTTTTCTGTCCATCCTCAGATCTTAAAAACTACCGAGGCTAGAGGGCTGCAAATTGATATGTTGATCATCGACCCTTCAATCATCAAACATACCAAACTGCAGCCCTTTAGATTCAGTAGTTTTTATTTTATTTAAGGATAAATATAGCCATAATCGTGCTTCTGGCAACGATATAGGATAGGCCACCACCGGGACCTTGGTTAAAGCTTCATGGGCCGCAGCTCATACAGCATTATACTAAGACCACCGAAAGACAGATCTATTTTCGGTGGTCTTGATAATACGCTGTAGCGGCTGCACAGAAAACTCGATTCCGCCGAAGAATCTTCGGCGCATTTTTTACTTGTTTTTAAATGACAATAATAACAGTGGCAGTAGAGGCAATAATAATAATAATAATAATAATAATAATAATAATAATAATAATAATAATAATAATACACTTACGAAAATTACGCTTTATTGAAATGACAGGTCATGTTTCTACATCAGTAATTACTTAACAAATATGAAAAAGGAAAATAAAATACCTTTAATTCCATAATCCCTGGATATTGCTCTTTTTATAAGCCGTACTTGGCCTGACTGTTGAACATTTATAGCAAATTCGGCTTAATAGAATTATTAATACCCTCACATTTCGTTTTAAATAACTAAATCCGGTACCACAGGCTTACTGTTATAGTCCATTATTATTATTATTATTATTATTATTATTATTATTATTATTATTATTATTAATAAAATATACGTTATATATATATATATATATATATATATATATATATATATATATATATATATATATATGTGTGTGTGTGTGTGTGTGTGTGTGTGTGTGTGTGTGTGTGTGTGTGTGTGTGTGTGCGCAAGCGCGCGTTGCAAAAAGATGAAAAGACGAAAAAGAAACCGAAGGAATAACAAAAACGAGCAAAAATGAAATTACAGAAATACGATGAAATAACAATGAGCAAACCAAATTATTAAAAATTTAGCAAAAACCGCCAAAATACATAACCTGGACAAATCATGGAAGAGCACCACTTTATCGCTCTATATTAGTTAATATAGCAGCTTCCTTTTAGGAAGAAGTCAATCCACTTTTGACATTTCACTTTTATTCTCAATAAACTGTTTCCTTCCAAGATGAAAATCTCAACAGTCATTGTTACATTCAACCCACGGTCTAGATCAGTGTTTCTCAACCAGGGGGTAATTCCCCCCTAGGGGGTAATTTCAGAGTTTTCGGTGGGGGTGGGGGAACTGTGACCACAGATTGGCAGGCTCAAATTGGCTCTAGGACCACACAAAACACGGTGCGCATTGGTCCGCACTACTGAGAGGTCACGCTGGGCTTTCTCTCAGCTAGCTTGTGTGTTTGTGTTAGTATTTTGTTGCATATTATTTGGAATGCACCTTTTGAGGCAGACAATTTTGGTGAGGGGGGGAATGACATTCTGACATATGGTGAAAGGGTGCATAGGCCAAAAAAGGTTGAGAACCACTGGTCTAGATCATTCTCTAGACCATAAACCAACCTCCAATTGCCTTTGAGAACCACTGGTCTAGATCATTCTCTGAGACCATAAACCAATCTCCAATTGCCTTTGAGAACCACTGAGTCTGAGATCATTTCTCTGAGCCATAAACCAACCTCAATTGCCTTTATAACCACTGGTCTAGAGCATTCTACACCATAAACCAACCTCCAATTGCCTTTGAGAACCACTGGTCTAGATCATTCTCTAGACCATAAACCAACCTCCAATTGCCTTTGAGAACCACTGGTCTAGATCATTCTCTAGACCATAAACCAACCTCCAATTGCCTTTGAGAACTACTAGTCTAGATCATTCTAGACCATAAACCAACCTCCAATTGCCTTTGAGAACCACTAGTCTAGATCATTCTAGACCATAAACCAACCTCCAATTGCCTTTGAGAACCACTGGTCTAGATCATTCTCTAGACCATAAACCAATCTCCAATTGCCTTTGAGAACCACTGGTCTAGATCATTCTCTAGACCATAAACCAACCTCCAATTGCCTTTGAGAACCACTGGTCTAGAGCATTCTACACCATAAACCAACCTCCAATTGCCTTTGAGAACCACTGGTCTAGATCATTCTCTAGACCATAAACCAATCTCCAATTGCCTTTGAGAACCACTGGTCTAGATCATTCTCTAGACCATAAACCAACCTCCAATTGCCTTTGAGAACCACTGGTCTAGAGCATTCTACACCATAAACCAACCTCCAATTACCTTTTTGAGAACCACTGGTCTAGAGTACATTCTACACCATAAACCAACCTCCAATTGCCTTTTGAGAACCACTGGTCTAGACTCATTCTCCTGTGACCATAAACCACCTCCAATTGCCTTTGAGAACCACTGGTCTAGATCATTCTCTTAGACCATAAACCAACCTCAACTGCCTTTGAGAACCACTGGTCTAGAGCATTCTACACCATAAAACCAACCTCCAATTGCCTTTGAGAACCACTGGTCTAGATCATTCTCTAGACCATAAACCAATCTCCAATTGCCTTTGAGAACCACTGGTCTAGATCATTCTCTAGACCATAAAACTAACTTCAATTGCCTTTGAGAACCACTGGTCTAGAGCATTCTACACCATAAAACCAACCTCCAATTGGTTTTTGAGAACCACTGGTCTAGAGCATTCTACACCATAAACCAACCCTCAATTGCCTTTGAGAACCACTGGTCTAGATCATTCTTCTAGACCATAAACCAATCTCCAATTGCCTTTGAGAAACCACTGGTCTAGATGTCTCTGAAGATGACCATAAACCAACCTCCAATTGCCTTTGAGAACCACTGGTCTAGAGCATTCTACACCATAAACCAACCTCCAATTGCCTTTGAGAACCACTGGTCTAGATCATTCTCTAGACCATAAACCAACCTCCAATTGCCTTTGAGAACCACTGGTCTAGACATTCTCTAGACCATAAAAACCAACCTCCAATTGCCTTTTGAGAACTACATGAGTCTAGATCATTCTAGACCATAAACCAACCTCCAATTGCCTTTTGAGAACCACTAGTCTAGATCATTCTAGACCATAAACCAACCTCCAATTGCCTTTTTGAGAACCACTGGTCTAGATCATTCTCTAGACCATAAACCAACCTCCAATTGCCTTTGAGAACCACTGGTCTAGATCATTCTAGACCATAAACCAACCTCCAATTGCCTTTGAGAACCACTGATCTAGATCATTCTCGACCATAAACCAACCTCCAATTGCCTTTGAGAACCACTGGTCTAGATCATTCTCGACCAAAAACCAACCTCCAATTGCCTTTGAGAACCACTGGTCTAGATCATTCTAGACCTTAAAACCAACCTCCAATTGCGCTGAGAACCACTGGTCTTAGATCATTCTAGACCATAAAACCAACCTCCAATTGCCTTTGGAGAACCACTGGTCTAGATCATTCTCGACTATAAACCAACCTCAATTGCCTTTTGAGAACCACTTCAGTCTAGATCATTCTCGACCACCAAACCAACCTCCAATTGCCTTTGAGAACCACTGGTCTAGAATCATTTCTCGACCATAAACCAACCTCCAATTGCCTTTGAGAACCACTGGTCTAGATCATTCTCGACCGTAAACCAACCTCCAATTGCCTTTGAGAACCACTGGTCTAGATCATTCTCGACCATAAACCAACCTCCAATTGCCTTTGAGAACCACTGGTCTAGATCATTCTAGACCAAAAACCAACCTCCAATTGCCTTTGAGAACCACTGGTCTAGAACATTCTAGACCATAAACCAACCTCCAATTGCCTTTGAGAACCACTGGTCTAGATCATTCTAGACCATAAACCAACCTCCAATTGCCTACGGAGGGATGAAATTCGTTTTACAGAAAACTTTCGCGATAGGTATCAGCCACTTAGACCTCTTCATAGAAACACCATCAGCAACTCGTCGAAGACTGGAATGAACATAAGGTTTCCTTCTTTCCTGTACTCTTTTTTTTTGCGCTTACTGGTGTTTATCCTTCTTAATTTGTCCTTATCTTTCATTTTCTTAGCGTTTTTTTCGCCATTCTTTCTATCTTAACGAAACTTCACCTGCCATTTTCTCTGCTAAAGTATGTCCTCTCTCATTCTTACCAAATGTTATTTTCTACTTCCTCATCTCATAATTTGCTCTCACGTTATACTTCTGCCTCCCGTTCTTTATCATTTTCATCTGTCCATATCTTCATTTGTTCCCTTCCTTTTTTTACCGAATTCATTCATTATTCATCATTCGCCAGCTATCTGACGGATACAGACAAGCGTAAGACAGAAATATACTCAAAATTGGTTCAGAGTATATACATTATATATATACATACATACATACATACATACATATATATATATATATATATATATATATATATATATATATATATATATATATATATATGATATATATATATATATATATATATATATATATATATATATATAAAGAGCCCTATAAAAATACTTAAAACGGTGGAAATTATAGCGTGATATTTCGAGGACAATTTGTCTTCCTGAACTGACAGGTAATGGTTTAAGACTTTGCGAGGTGGGGATGAAAACGTAGGAAGACGACTGAATTCCATAATGGAATCCTGTTTTAACTGATAATATTTTACAGACTCATATAGTATATATATATATATATATATATATATATATATATATATATATATATATATATATATATATATGTGTGTGTGTGTGTGTGTGTGTGTGTATGCATGTATGTGTCTTATATATATATATATAATATATATATATATATATATATATATATATATATATATATATATATATATATATATATATATATATATACTGCTATATATATATATAATATTGCCGTCATAAAAACTATGGTCAATGACGTAAAGTTTGTCAGAGAGTGAATTGTCACCCACCTATTTTGAAAACGAAAATACAGAAAATTTGTGTTATTTAAGTAATCGGTTCATTAGATGAATAACTAATCACACAAATGGAGAAAGTAATTACCACTGACCTTTAGTCTTTAGAGAAAAAAAAAGGTAAGGAAAAGAGAAGAAGTTTTGAAAAATGGTCTTACGTTTAATTGAAAGGCGCAGGTTTCAATCAGATACACTGAGCTTCAAAGGGAAGACTGGTAATTAAAAATCCTGACACACTGACCCTTAACTGAAACATGCTTATGGGTACTGCAACGCACTGAATACCAGTCACTGTGAATTGCACTAACTACCAACTGAAATATGGCGACATAATAATAGGATACTGACAGTATAATACATTAAAATGACTTTAAACTAAAATACTGCAGATTGTAATACAATGAATGTTAACTCTAGTAACACTGAAGCAACTGAAATATATTTGCAATTGATCGTAACACCCTAACTGTTCTTGTACTACACTGTCATTTAACTGGAATGCACTGACTGACAGGTAACTGTACCATGGTGACTGTTATCTGAGATACACTGACGTTCAATTCCCATTATAGAGTAATAACTGGAATACACCGACTGTTAACTGAAATACCCTGACTTCTTTCTGAAGTACACTGACTGTTAACTATAGTGCACTGATTTCCTTCTAAAATACCCTCACTGTTAAGCGAAATATAATGACTACCTTCTGTAATACAATGAACATTAACTGGAATATACTGAGTGTCAACACAGACCCCTTTAATATTCTACTTCTCGTATAGACAATACTACTATTGAAACTTCCAAAACATGTAATTTTTTTAAATAATACACAATTCTAAATCCTACGTAATTCTATCTCAACAATAAAAGTACAATTCGATATCAGTTTTGCAAATTATAACAAACTGTTGGAATATGGCTCTCTAAATCAGATATGGAATATATTTTTTTCTAAAAGATTCTTTGCTTTCTTTTCAATTTAGTCGTGAAATTTTGAGCACCTGGGTTAATTATATCCTTTGTTCGTAATCAGGTTAAAATTCGTTGCTGGCACTTTTGCCAATTAACCCCTGGAAGCAGTGTTGCCACTTTGAGGGGTTTTACCCCTGAATCTGTGGGTAGGGAAACTCTTTGTGGGTGAGCCATTTTACGTCATATTTGTGGGTAATTTTGGGGGCAAACGAAATACGCTTACTTACGTTTATTAATATCTGTCAGTATGTCGTGGGAAATTACTTTGAATATTCCATAACTGTGGCAGGGCATAACTGAGCCTGTGTTCCCGTCTCGATCATGTTCACGGAAGCTGACATGTCTAGGGTTTTTGTATCATTACTCCTTTGCAGAGATAGTCAGAAACCTGAACCCGCCCCCTCCCCTCACTCGGTGGAGTTAGCAGTGTTGCCAGGTACACGGAAATTTCCCTGTTTTAGGGGAAATTCAGTTGGGTACAGGGAAACAGGCAAGAAACACAGGGAAACAGGCAAGAAACTTGAAAATGCACCAAAGTATAAGGAAATTTCAGAAAACTAATAGGGAAAATATGGGGAAATTTGGGAAAACTAGCTTTAATGTTAATACGCTACATTTGCTCTATGTGGCAATATATATATATATATATATAGAGAGAGAGAGAGAGAGAGAGAGAGAAATTTAGGAAGGCACTCGTGATGCAATCGTCTCGTTCTTGAACCATCGTCCGCTTCGGCTCGATTTAGGCGCGTTCATTACAATGTCTTCATCAACAAAGATTAGAGATTATTGATATTAAAATAATTATGTCTAACCCACCAGCTAAGCGCAAACATTTACCATACACACAAAACTATGCTGAAAAGTGGGAGAATTATACCAAATTTAAAAGTTGTTTAACAAAAAGTAGTAAAGGACCTCTGTTTTTCCATGTACTTCAGATGGGAAAGCTGGAATGTCTGAGACAGAAGAACATGCTGCAGGGGCCAAGCATAAAACGATTGTTGAAAGTGTTCGACAGTCAGTTAGTGTACTTGATATCCAAGTGTCAGTGGAGAAAGTCTGGGTAAAAAAAAGTGAAGGAAGCTGAAATACGGTTTCCTGCTGTGACAAGTGAACTTAATCTTCCTTTTTCGGTTGTGGATAAACTTCTTCCAGCTATGAAAGTGATATGTGCAGCCCCTGAGGTTGTAAGAAAATCAAATGTAATAGAACAAACTGTACAGCTGTTGTGAAAAATGTCATTGGTCGAACGGAGATTTAATAGACCTTCTTAGAGGAAATAGTTTCTCCTTAATGGTAGACGAATTTATTGATAGGGCCTGTACGAAACATCTTGCCCTTGTTGCTAGAGTAGCCACTTCAAAGGGCATTAAGGATACCTTAACGCTCGTTCCATTAGAAAGTGCTACTGCGGGCAGCCTTTATGAATGTATAAAAGCTGTGTTTAATTATGCAAATATTCCACACAAACGAAACTTAATAGGATTTGCCGCTGATGGGGCCAGCGTTATGTTGGGAGTTCATCATTCACGCTCATCACTACTAAAGAAGGACATACCAAGTTTGTTTATAATGAGGTGTGTATGCCAATCCCTCCATCTTTGTGCTTCATATGCATGCAGATCATTGCCAAGATCGATTGAAGATATGACCCGTGATATTTACAATTACTTTTTATCACCAAAGCAGACTACCATCTTTTAAAGAATTCCCAGAGTTTGCTAATGTAAAACCTCACAAGCTATTTCACCCTTGTCAGACTAGATGATTATCACTGGATAGTGCTGTAAAACGGTTACTTGAACAACTTCCAAGCCCTGAAACTATTTTTCACTCAAGCTGCCTTGGAATATAGGCTTGTGGCAATTGAATCTATTCTTCAGAGACTCAATGATCCATTCAGCAAGCTGTATTTACAATTTCTTGAGTTTGTGTTACCCATCTTTAATGATTTAAACAGTGATGCAAGGTGAAAATCCAAAAATTTATGCCCTGCACAACAGAGCCTCTGCAGTCCTACATACCATAGTTGAATGTTATATAAAACCAAGCTACCTACAATCTACAGCATTATAATCTTTGAAAATAAGAGATCCTGCTAATTTTCTCCCATTGGCAGAAATGTATCTTGGAGGTAGGGTGGATGCATCACTCCAGGCTCCTACATGCAGCAGTTAGATAGTTTTAGACTTCGATGTCTTGATTTTTATATTGAAGGAGCATCCCAGAATTTGAAAAGGCTCGATATTAACAGCCAAGTTCTCTCAAACCTCAAGGCCTTGGATCCAGAAAGTATATTAATGAAAGTTGTTCCTTTTGTTGCCCCCTTAGCAGCAAATTTCCCAAATTTAGTACCTGAAAGCCAACTCAATGAATTAGACAGAGAATGGCGCTTGCTTAGGAACACAGAATTAAACATTATGCCGGACACTGATGTTTTTAAGTTTTGGCAAAAAGTAAGCAGCTTGAAGAAAGGTGACGAAACACCTTCGTTTCCACTTGTAGGAAATTTCAGGAAAAATCTACTATGTTTTCCCCTATTCAAGTGCAACCGTAGAAAGAGTTTTTTTCACAAGTGAACTTAACGAAAACCAAAAGAAGAAATTCACTGACCACAAAAACATTAAATGGAATGCTACATGCGAAAAGAACATTTGAAACTTCATCCGCTGATGACATGGAAATATCACGGCTAAGTAATTGCCAGTTTAACTAATGAAATATGTCTTGAAAAGGTATACACAACAGGGAAATTTTGAGTCAAATATGGAAATTTTATCAGGCAATCTAGGGAATTTTTAACAGCTTGACCAGGCAGCACTGGAGTTAGAGCCCGAGGCATAGAACCACGTCAGTCAGCGACCCTGTTTTTACCAATTTTTCCCGAATTCAAGCTGCTGCACTGTTGGTGTCATGATTGATAAAAAATACACTCAGCATTATAGATCAGTCTGGGAGAGTGATGACAGGTTCAAAGGTTAATAGTGTAATCACATTCTGTGTTCTAGCATAACTTGATGATAGGACCATGCTAAGCAAAACTTGAATTCTGAGAAGCAGGCATGTGGTAGGCCTATCTGATTCGGATTATCTTATGGAATAGTTTTTATTCTGATTGTGGTAGAACAATTTTTTTTTATTTTGATTAAATTTTGATTAGTTTTCAAGTTTTCTGGTTTTGATTTAATTACGCTAGCCTATATAATTTTCCGTTTTTGTGATTATGATTAGATTTTTTCTCTAGGTCTATAGGCTATATGATTTGATTATGATTATAATCGCATTTCCTAGTGATTTAAAAAAATTAATAATTAGCAATAGGGCTATATTCAATGCCTAAATAGCCTAGGCAGCAAGCTACATCTATTAGTTGCACTGCTCAGTATTCAAATACAGTAATATGACAGTTTAAATAACTTACTAACAAATATTGATATGAAAACATTGTGTGCCCGTGTTTTGAGGTGCCATATATCCTACTGTAGAGTATTGGTGAGACCCAGTAAAACGAGTAATAGGTTTACACACTAACATACAAGCAGAGACGTCCAATACCATTTTATACACACATACACACACAAACACACACACAGTGAAAGATATCATACAAATGAATAATAATGAAGATATTTTAATCATAGATTATTGTCAAGAAAAAGTATGATTCTAATTTATTTTATTATCACTGCAAAGTAATCTAATGTGATTACGTGAGTAATTTATTTTGCACTATTATTCGATTATGATAATGTAATCATGATGCAGAGATGGTCTCTCCTTTGTGGGGGCTGTGCTTACTAAAAAAAAAAAAAATAAAATCATTGGGATAGAAGGATGGCCAAGTGTTGAGTTTTTGAAAACCAACTTGTAAGTATATAACCATAGCCACTGCGAAAAGTTTAACAATAAGCAAAACTTAAAGTCGGAGATTTTTTTTTTTTTGTGCAAGGATGGCTTTTGGTGGCATTCCAGTGGCAGAAAATCCAAGGCCAGATGCAAATTTTGTGGCACATCCCTACAAGCACACCCGTCAGTGCACCTCACGGGGTGCACTGTAGGCATTACTAAAGGTTCTTTGCAGCGTCCCTTCGGCCCCTAGCTGCAACCCCTTTCATTCCTTTTACACTACCTCCATTCATGTTATCTTTCTTCCATCTTGCTATCCAGCCTCTCCTAACAATTCTTTCATAGTGCAACCGCGAGGTTTTCCTCCTGTTACACCTTTCAGACCTACCTACTCTTGTTTTCTTTTCCAGCGCTGAATGACCTTATAGGTCCCAGTGCTTGGCCTTTGGCCTAAACTGTATAGTCCAGTCCGGTCCTACAAGCACACAAGAAACCTGTTCTTGGTCATGCTGAAACAGACACGTTGATAACATGAAGTCATCCGGAAGTAGAGCTTAGCCGTTTATCAGAGCCCATTTCCAGCTGCAGAAAATGGCATCACAAAAGCAGCTGAACTGAAATTGGCTGTGTTTATATCGATTGTCTGGGCGTCTTTTGACGTTTGGGTGTTTGTTACGTGTGTATATATGTGTCTGGGTGTTGCCTGTGAGTCCGTTTGTTGGGTGAGTGCATTTACTGTGTGCGCGTGTCTGTTTGTTTTGTATTTGTTGTATCTGTTTGTGTGTTAGTAACCATGGTCCATAAATACGCTCTATTCACAAACATTCCGAGACGGGACTCGTTTTCATGAATTGAAATGTCCTCGTAATTCTTTCAAGACATACAGAGTAAAAGTGAGAAGCGAATGGGATCGTGATCATTACTTTGATACTCCTTTAACAACTAAGAAATCCTATCTTCTACTGTTTCGTGTTCATGAAACAACAACGCTTTCTTCTTCTCTTGTACCAGATTCTGTTAACTTAAAGCGGTTTGGGGGAAACTGTAAATGGCAAAAGGTGAACAAGCAAACCCCCATTTGAGGACGAAATTGGGAGCTAACAAAGTTCAATTTATGGCAAAATGGTAGCTAGCAAAATTTAATCTATTGAGAGAGGGCAGCAAAGAAACTCCAACTTATGACAAAATTAAGACGAAAAAGAAAATAAAAGGAGCCTAATTTACGACGGAAGGAATGAAGAAAACATAAAACAAATCTAACAGGAAACGATAAAATTAAATGATACGGTGTGGCTTATGGAGGAAAATAAAGTCCAGTTTACGAACAGCGACGGAAAATGCAGTAGAATGTATCTGAAAGAGAAAACAATACCAAATTGATGAGGAAAGTCAATTCCAGAAAGTCAATTCCAGTTAGGAAAAAGGAAGCTACAATGGTTTCCAGTTCGTCAGAAAAGTTCATGGCAAAGGGGGAAAAGAAAGACCAGTTTCTCGAAAAAAAATACTGATAAATGAAGTTCAATTCATAGTAAAATAAGGAAAACATAGTACAATATATGTGCAGTAGTTGGGGAAAAATCTTATTGTGTTAGAAGGAAATTATCCGGAAAACTAACTCCAGTCTATGAGAATATTGGGAATATGAGGCTTAGTCAGTGAGAAAAAAGGAAAAGCGATATTTGCCATAAAATCAAAAGTCAAATATGATTAATGCCAATTTATGAGAAAAAAGGGGGGAGAAAGACTCGGGAAAAAGTCATCTTTGAATACTCTTCTGAAAAACTGACAAAATGAAGTTCAGTAGTTCATGAGAAAAAGACAATAGTCTTTCCTCTGTTAAGGTTACTCAACAATAAGGCATAATTTATGAGGGAGAAGAGAAAAAAAACATTCTTGTCTGTAACAACGTACTTTCCACACACACACACACACACACACACACACACACAGTAATGTAAAGGGCACAAAACAAAGTCCAGAGAGGCGGGGGAAATGGACAGGAAAGTCCAATGTTGAGGGAAAATAAAACAATAAAGTCCAATTTAGGGGGGAAATGGGAAAAACGAATTCCTGTGAAAAGAAACTCGGTGAATAGTCTATTTTCGCGGACAACTTCAATCATTTATTGTGTTTTTGTTCCTATAACCGGATGTTGTCTTTGACTCCGCTGTTCGTGCGTTCGTTGCAGAATCCTGCAAAACACTGCACCGCAAAGGGAAGGGGGGAAAGGGAGGAAGAGGGAGGAAGAGGGATGGAAGGAGCTAGAAGGCCCTTTTGTTTGTTTCTTTTGCGTGATGTTTATCTATATATTTTTTTTACAACAATTATGTTTGTATCACGTTATAGGACTAAAAGCTGAATAGTGTGTTTATATATATATATATATATATATATATATATATATATATATATATATATATATATATATATATATATATATATATATAATGTGTGTTTGATCTTTGTATATACTTTGTGTGTATGTATATATATATATATATATATATATATATATATATATATATATATATATATATATATATATACACATATAACAATACATATATATGTGTCTGTTTGATCTTGTATGCGCACCTTTGTATATCGGAAACAAAGGATATTTTGATACATAAAACAGAATACAAACGTGGTAATATCAAAAATAAATAATGTACGATTTTAAGAGAACGTCTGAGCAATCACATTGTTTTTAATGTACAGCAGCTTTCATGCTAAACCCAAACACGTTACAAAGGAATAAGGAAATGAAAAATAAGATCGGAAGAAAGATTCCTCAGAATAGGCACACGTTCATACGTAGCTATTTCTGTTAACGTGTAAACTTGACGCTTTTAATACAAAAACAAAAATAAACACAAAAAGATAATTCTTGGAACCAAGTAAGACTACCCAGTCCTCCACCCACAAAAAAACACAATAAAACTCTTTTATCTCAGCGAATCCACACAACTTCGCATCAACTCCAACGAAGAAGAAGAAGAAGAAGAAGAAGAAGAAGAAGAAGAAGAAGAAGAAGAAGAAGAAGAAGAAGAAACTTAAAACCGAAATAAAAACCTTTCCTCTGCGTCTCTCGAACCTAAACAAGTCCTTTAATTCAGTCTCTGAGAAGCGGAGAGAATTTTTCATTAGGCGGAAGAAGAGAGAGAGAGAGAGAGAGAGAGAGAGAGCTTGGATCCTCCTCTTTGTCCCGCCCCAGCCTTCGTTTGCTCTGGGCAAGCACAGGAGGAAAATCGGGGCTAATTAGGCCCCCTGAACATCACAGAAGAAAGCGGCTCTTGGAAGATTAAGCTGACTCCAGATAATGGAAAAACGAGGGCCTTGGAAAATTCAGCTGACTGAGAATTATAGAAGTCTTGGCAAATTAAGCTGGCTGAGAATTACGAGAGAGT
The DNA here is from genome assembly GCF_040412425.1 of Macrobrachium rosenbergii. Classification (NCBI taxonomy): domain Eukaryota; kingdom Metazoa; phylum Arthropoda; class Malacostraca; order Decapoda; family Palaemonidae; genus Macrobrachium; species Macrobrachium rosenbergii. The sequence goes on from NC_089749.1 coordinate 22,027,869, forward strand.
CTTGGCAAATTAAGCTGGCTGAGAATTACGGAAGAAAATCTTGGCAAATTAAGCTGGCTAAGAATTACGAGAGAGTCTTGGCAAATTAAGCTGGCTGAGAATCATGGAAGAAAATCTTGGTAAAGTAAGCTGACAGAGAATTATAGAAGAGAGCCTTGGCTAATTAAGCTGACTAAGTATTATAGAAAAGACTACTGGCAAATTAAGCTGACTGAGAATTATAGAAGAGAGTCTTGACAAATTAAGCTGACTGCAGATTATGGAAGAGAGGGCCCTGGAAAATTAAGCTGGCTGAAGTGTCAGACCTTGGCAAATTAAGCTGACTGTAGATTATAGAAGAGGTGTGGGCTTGGACAATAAGCTGATTGAATGGTATAGAAGAAACAGGGTCTTGGAAAATTAAGCTAACTCCAGATTATGGAAGGAGAGCCTTCGAAAATTCAGCTGACTGAGGAGACTGAAGAGAACCGAATCTTGGGAAATTAAGCTGAGAATTTTAGAAGCGAGTCTTGGATAAATAAGCTGGCTGAAAAGCTCAGAAGAGAGAAGACCTTAGCAAATTAAGCTGACTGTAGATTTTTTAAGGAAAAGGGCATTGGAAAATTAACTGACTGAAGAGCAAAGGAAAAAAAAGCGGATCTTGGCATACTGAGAAATTAAGTAACTGTCGATTATACAGGAAGGCCTTGGAGAATTAAGCTTAATGAAGAACACAGAAGAGTGAGGATATTGGCAAATTAACCTAACCCAAGACTATAGGAGAGCCTACAAAAATTCAACTGACTGAAGACCATACGAAAAAAGCGGATCTTGCCATAGTGGCAAATTAAGTTGACTGAAGGTTATGGAGGAAGGGCTTAGAAAACTAAGCTGACTGAAGAGCATAGAAGAACCGGATCTGGATTAAGGTATCTGCAGATTACAGAACAAAGACTGCCTTGGAAAATTAAGATGACTGAATACCACAGAAGAAAGTCAATCTTGCCAAACTAACCTCACTGAAGATTATAGCATAAAGAGGACCCTGGAAGATCAAGCTGACTGAAGATCACTGAAGAAAGAAGACTCTGGAAAATTCAGCTGACACAAGATCACAAAGAGAAAGTCTCTATAAATCAAGCCGACTGAAGGTTACTGAATGAACGCGGATGTTAGCAAACTAAGCTAAGCGAAGACCGCTAGAAGAGAGCAGACCAGGAGGTAACTCTGAGCTGCTTATTAGCAAAGTTGACCTTTTGCCTTATCAGCCTAATGTACTGGACGTTTCAACAAATGCGTGTTTATGGAAACAATAATTTGATGTTTTCCTTAGTTTTATTTGATGGTTATTTTCCTCAGCATGTTACTAAATTACTTTGGAATTTTTATATGAAAAATTCAGTGCAACATTCAGCATTTTCTACGTGTGCATTTTCATATAATAATAATAATAATAATAATAATAATAATAATAATAATAATAATAATAATAATAATAATAATAATAATCTTTTTCTAAACCCCTGACAGCATTCACAAAAAACTCTAACAACTTAATCAAAATCAAGCACACTGAAAAAATAATAATAATAATTCAGCACATCAACGAGCTTTAAACCTCTGAAAATGCTCTCATTCACTCAGTGTTAATGAAATACAAACGGTCACCGTTTTCACTTCATACCGAATCCGACCTTTGACCTTCCGTCACTTAAAAGGGGGTTCCGGGAACCCCGTTTACGTAATTACATTTGAGACATCAAAAATAGTATCGTACTGCCAACACAACGGGAATATATTTGGAAAGTTGATGTAACGGCTGTCTTGTGCTCAGACCAACGGGATAGCAGTTGAGCGATGTTGTTTACAGCGGGAAATATTCCGGAGTTTTTTCTGATGTATAATAACTGACGCTAATTTACATTTTACAGATTAATGGGGAAGTAGGAAGACTCTCTCTCTCTCTCTCTCTCTCTCTCTCTCTCTCTCTCTCTCTCTCTCTCTTAGTTGTAAGGAAATATGTCAACAGTAGACCTCCCTCTAGGTCTCTCTCGTTTCATAAATTGAAATGGAAATTGTCTGAGACTCTCTCTCTCTCTCTCTCTCTCTCTCTCTCTCTCTCTCTCTCTCTCTCTTCCACAGAAATCACAAATATATGCCGATATTGTTTGTACATGACAACGCAGAAATTATTTGATAACTTGTACCAATTATAGTTATTTTGTGTGCAGTGTACATCATACATACGTACATACATACATATATATATATATATATATATATATATATATATATATATATATATATATATATATATATATATATATATATATATATATATATATGTATATTGTAATAGTTCAACCAAATGTCCTCTTAACTTCTCAGTTCTTACATCTTTTGGATAAGCTTGTCACTTAGTTGGCCTTAGATCCAAGTGCAGAATTTGAAGCAAATATGATGTCCGGTAACAGTAAACGCCACGCTCAATAGTCACGAGGTCACATTGCCACCTGACCACGAGAATAGGGTCAGCAACGTGACCGCTAAATTATGGGACGCGGGTTCGCTTTCCTGCTACCGGACATCAGAATTCTTCAGTAAATTTCGCAATTTGAATCTAAGGCTTTGTGATAAGCTTATCCAAAATCGTGAAAGAATTCGAAATTAAGAAGATTGTATTGCTGTACTATATTTCTCGTATGCATCTGTAAAAAGTGACTGGTAGATTCTAGATTATATATATATATATATATATATATATATATATATATATATATATATATATTATATATATATATATATATATATATATATATATATATATATATTAAATATTTATTTATATATAAACAATAAGCCGTTCCCCAGACATGGGATAGCACCATAGATAACACAATGAATCTCTGCCTTATTCACCTTTTAACAAACTTGCACAGTCTCAGTGACATCTTACACTAAAAGAAATGTCTCATCCGCAGCCTGTCGAACACTCAAATGAACGCGGCGCCACGTAGCTTCGACTTAACTTTTGGCAGTCTCGGAATGGCAAAGGAAACAAAACAAAAACAAAAAATGTTTCCAAAAGAGGACGGGAAAACAAACAAATAACTCGCAAGGGAAACCCAAGAGTCTATTAAACGAACCTTATTAAACAAACAGTACAAATCCTTCCACATTCACTACCATCGACACAAACAAACGAACGAACGAACGCTACACACAAACAACCGTCGTTTCCGCAAACAAATAATTATTCGCTTCACGATGAGCGTGAATCCGGCAAGGAAGCCCTTACCAAATTAATGAGATGCGCTTCGCTTACGAAGTAAATAGGATCTAATTATCAGTTATCAATTATCAATTCGAATTCAATTAGTCTGACGCAACCCGGAAGGGAGGAAGGAAGGAAGGTATAGCGGATGAGTCCAAGCAGGGGAGTTAGAGGATTAGCATCATTAAGGGCAAATGGACATAAATGAAATGTCAACGTAAAAATAAAATCACTAGCGAGAGTACACATACATACATACGTACATCATACACACACATATATATACTGTATATATATATATACATACACATTTATATACATATGTATAATATATATGCTTAAAATAACACTTGCACATGATGTATATATGCTGCTGTACCACAGGGAAAATGAAACACTGGATGTAGATGCCTTGGATATAAAGACGAAACCGGGCAGTATTTTTTCCCTCCGGTACATATGTATAAATATTATATATGAATGAAATTTATCACATTACCGTGATTCATATACAAGCATTACAATGGCCGTGCGGTTTAATGCGCGTCACTGTAGTCCCCAGTCCTTGTCTTCCGTGGTTCGAGCCCACGAGACGACGAACTTATTATCAACTAAAAAATTTCCCTTCGGATAACATACATGAAAATATATTTCTGAGGTAGAGCGAATTAGATATTAAAGGACATTTGTAGCTTAATGCTTATATATATATAATATATAGATGTATATATATATATAATATATATATATATAATGTGCATGGACCATTGCTAAAAAAAACTTTGACAGAACTAAACCCCTTAATATCTAATATTAAGTCTTCACTGGAAATAAAGTGGAAAACACGCTGCCTTCATTAGTCGCAGTAGCTTCACGGAATGAAAGGAATTTTAGATTTACTGCCCTAAAGAAACCCACGAATGTTAATTCGTTCATTCGTTTTTATCCCAGTCAACATCCTTCAACCCAAATGAAGTTTTTTATCCAAGTTTTTTTTCTCTAGCTCGGGAAGATTTGCTATACTGCGTCAGTTTTAAAATATGCACGTGGTTAAAAAAAAAGTTTTTTTTTTTTACTTTGTTGTAACTTATGATAATTTTGGTTTAAATAACCTTCGTTCTTTTTTTTTTTTTTACCTTTCTTCAAACAATTTCTGGCTATATTTGGAATTTTATAACTGTTGGATACCAACGTCATTTCTAAAACTAATATTTTCAAGATTACGTTGCTTAAGATTTCTCCTTCACAGATAAATGTATGCTGGTATTTTACAAAGTGAGCGATGTATGCATACGTATTCAAATTATATATATATATATATATATATATATATATATATATATATATATATATATATATATATATATTATTACATATATATATGTAATATATATACATATATACATATATTTATATATATATAATATATATACAGTATATACTGTATTATATAATATATATATATATATATATATATATATATAATATATATACTGACTGTACTTTATGAAATTCATTGCAGCCATTGCAATAAAAATACATCGGATAAAGTGGCAAGAAACTTGCAACACGACTAAAACAGTATAAATACAATAAGCTGCCTCTTTCAGCACATGAGTGAGTGCAATGAAAAACGACGAGAAAATCATCTGCCTTAAGGATATTGTAAAACGCGATATTATAGAATCATGTATTTTATATAAAACTGTAAAGTACTTCTTAACCACAGTCCAGGTATGTACAGGTTGGATGATTGTTTATAAATAATGTTTTTCGACAATTAGCTTTAAAGTACATTGTTCGTTTGCCTTTTTGTCATGCCCCATTACGATTAAACTGAGTGATATAAATCATCGCAGAAGTAGGTCTGAAAACAAAGGAGCACCAGGATTACTGAGTATCGTATACTGTATATTACGCTTAATGAGGTGACTGAACGACGATGCCTGGGATTAGAGCCAAGATCACGGATACGAAAGGCAATTAAACATAAACTTAACAGAACTCATGTTTAAATGTAATGCGCAAGTCATCTGTTGAAGACCAAAAATCTTGATAGACTTCCTGATTACCTCGAATTTTCTGCAGTTGAAAAACATAGCCAGGATACGTTACACAAAAGTGAATTTGCAATGTATAATATATGTATACAAGCATACATACATATATACATATGTACATATAGTGTGTGTGTGTGTGTGTGTACGTACATATATACATACATATATTAAAGTTTAAACTACTATATATACATACAAGTGAAGACCAATTTACATACATATACACATATTTACATATTAGTGTGCGCGTGTGTAATGTGTATGTATATATATATATATATATATATATATATATATATATATATATATATATATATATATATATATATACATACATATATTAAAGTTTAAACTACTGGCATGTACATACAAGTGAATACCACACATGGATACGTAAATATATGCATACATATGACTGAAAAAAACTCCTTTTATTCCCAACCAGCGTGAAGAGTCACAAAATCCCCTAAACCTTTTTTATCCAAAGTCTAATCCTTTCATCACGGCGTCCGGACCAAAGAGACCCCACTTAAGACATCTTCGCTTTTCATGCTTAAACTCATTTATTGCCCGTGACGTCAGAAGCGTGCCCCGAGAGAGAGAGAGAGAGAGAGAGAGAGAGAGAGAGAGAGAGAGAGAGATGCAACAGGAGTGTTTTGGATAGAACAACCTGTCTTCAATTTTGGACCTCACTGAAATACACTCTTGCTGAGACTCTCTCTCTCTCTCTCTCTCTCTCTCTCTCTCTCTCTCTCTCTCTCCTCTCTCTCCTTAATCATCTCGAGAACTTGGTTACGACTTGAAAGAGAAATTACTTTTAAAATCTGTTTACATGAAGACACACTAACAATTTGCTAACACTTTTTTCTTCCTGCCCTCATGAAGCAATCCAACTTACCTTGAGATTGCACACACACACACACACACACTATACCAAAAGGAACCAAATAACAAACTGGGTTTAAATCCAGACCGGTTTCAGCTTTATTTCTAAGCCATTTTCACAGGACTGGTGCATAGTGGTAGAAATGTGCAATATGTAAGATATGCTAGCAGCACTGTACAAACGACCTTACTGACTGCTGGAAGCCAAACATTTACTCCTGAAAGTTGCGGGGGTAGGGGGGAGGGGTTTCTAACAGTCAATGTGGTCAGTGTGTTCGTTTGTACTGTCACTCTAGTGTGGCATATATATTGTAAATTTCTGCTACTCGGTATCACTCATGTGAAAATGGCCCAGAAATAAAGTCGAAACCGGTCGGGATTTACACCCAGTGTTTTCATTTTCTTATACCGTGTGACATATAAATCACATGAAAGGGAAATTATATTCAATTTGTATATATATATATATATATATATATATATATATATATATATATATATATATATATATATTTTTTATATATATATTATATATATATATATATTTTTACATATATATATTATATATATATATATATAAATTTCTAAACATGAACCCATTTAACCTATCAAAAAGTGGCTCTGATATGCATAAGATACAAATGACTTTTAAATGCAAATACATTAAACGCGAACATCCATACACACAGTAAATAAAATCATTATAAAAATTTAAACACATTTATAGATACATGAATATATACATACATACATACATATATATATATATATATATATATATATATATTAATTATATATATATATTAATATTGTTTCCAGTTTGCACAGGACATTCTCAGCAGCACCATTTTTCCCCTTCCGTATCCAAAAGGTCAATTGGGAACGCTGAGCTTTTAATGCCGGTCAAGAGTCAGGCTCGTATGGGAGGAAAACAGAAATCCCAATAACGAGCTAGCTCTCTCTCTCTCTCTCTCTCTCTCTCTCTCTCTCTCTCATACACACACACACACACACACGAAAGTTATTTATTTCCATTTATTGTGTCTAAAGGTCTTCAATCTATCTCCAAACTCTCTCTCTCTCTCTCTCTCTCTCTCTCTCTCTCTCTCTCTCTCTCTCATACACGCACACACGAAAGTTATTTATTTCCATTTATTGGGTCTAAAGGTCTTCAATTTATCTCCAAACTCTCTCTCTCTCTCTCTCTCTCTCTCTCTCTCTCTCTCATAGTTCATCTCATGGTTCATTTGATATTAAGTAATTTGATATGACTTAACTTCAGTGGCTTATTATCCTCTTTACTTACTATTAACTTTATTTCTGTATTATTTTTAATTCTTTAGTCATTTAAAAAAAATTAATAAACTCTCTACGGGTTATTCTTGCCACATTTCGGCTCAATATTTTTTTCTCAGACGAAAAAAAAAAGCAGTGCAAGTTACGAGACGCCGAGAGATAAAAGAATAAAAAGAGTAACTTTTCCTCCCTACGAGAAGAAATTTCGCGTTTTAAAAAAAGAAAGTGGAGCAAAATATATTCGAATCATTTTTATTTCAAACATGAAGGGTTATGGGAGAGGCTGAACAACACGAACTGGCAACTGAAAATGTTGCCACTGCATGGAGTTTTTTTTAATCTGGTTATGGCATTTTTTTCCTTTCGTTATTTACGCAATATTGCATGAATCGTGATCGCTGTCATAAAAACTACTGAATACTCTCTCTCTCTCTCTCTTAATAGACAACTCATTTGCGCTCTTCGTATGACCTGTCACTTTTCCCCTTGACCTGTCGTGATTGCACGTGACCCCTGAGAGCAAACTGACATAGACATAATTCTTACATTCTTCCAATATTCATCACTGCATGTTCTAAATACCACTGCATATTGATTCAAATTGCTTTAATAAAAGTCAATAAATATTTCAAATCCACTGGTCACTTTTTTACCAGATACGTATGGAACTATAATAATCTCAAATAGAAAATTCAGGAAGGCATTGAAGTTATTACAACTACGTACGTCACTAACGTTCTCAATTGCCCATTTTATTCAGTGATAAACAATCATGACACGAATTCTTTTCTCATAAAAAAACGTCACATACGCGATGTTAATTGGTTATGTGGGAATTAAACGAATTTCGAGGGCGCTCTTAGAGGCATTTACTTGTTCATTTATTTCATATAGAATGATCTTTCATTAACATTAAAGGAAATCTTTCATCTGTTACTGAAGGTAAAAACGCGGTGCTACTATATTATGATATCTACCAATCTACCATCCATTTTCTACATTTGACCCCTCAGGGGATAGTACTAAACACGGCGAAACAGTGTAGGTGAGTCAGTTTCGCCTTGGGGGATCAGCTAGTTTTGTATATAGTTTGAGGAAGTTAAGTATAGCTTAGTTTAACCAGACCACTAAGCTGATTAACAGCTCTCCTAGGGCTGGCCCGAAGGGATTAGACTTATTTCACATGGCTAAGAACCAATTGGTTACCTAGCAACGGGACCTACAGCTTATTGTGGAATCCGAACCACATTATACCGAGAAATGAATTTCTATCACAAGAAATAAATTCAGTTTGAGGAGGTAATTGCCACAGGCCTTAATTGGGTTGTTTGGTAGATAGCATCCTAATATTTGGTAGGTCGTGAATAGCTCACTAGATATCGTACTACACTAGCCCCAAAAACGCTATGAATTCCAATCAATAACCGCCCCGACCAAAACTACGTAAACAAAGAAATCTTTTCAACTTTTAAACTTGTACCCAAAAGACCATACAGATGGTGGAAGTATGCGTAGGTGTGTGTGTGCGCATGCGCGTAAAGTGGGGCAGGGGGAATGGAGGGGGGGGGGATCGTCTGAGCGCTGTCTGGAGCTGCCTGTAATTCGTCCCACACCTGTGTAAGCTCCTTCTCCTCCATGAATACTGATGAGATCTCTTCAACGGCCCTTCCCAAAATATTGGATTAGGATCTTTATTGAAATATGAAGAATATTATGTTAAGGTGGAGCCATCCCGAGCCGGGTATTGAACGAGGCTGGGTTGAGCAGAGGACAAACTGAGGAGAGAGAAAAAAAAGGGGGGGTGGCAAAATGGAAAGGAGGATGTGAGGAAGAAGATAGAGGAGACAGAAGACGAATTGAAGAAAAAGATGAAATAATGACGCAGAGGAGAATGTGGTGAGAAGAGTGAGAGGCTGGGGTGAGGAAAGAACAAAGTGAGGAGGAAAAGAAGACAAAAGAATATAGTTAGGAGCGTCATAAGGAGAGGGAGAAGGAAAGGAGAACAAAGGGAAGGAACAGAGAAAAAATAAAATGACGCGAGAAGAAATGTCAAGTACGAAGAAAAGGAATAGAATGAAATAAGAAGAATGAAGTGAATGACGAGAGAAAAAAAAGCGAAAAAAGGGAAAGAGAGAATTTACATTCTCGCTTTATGATCAATATATGACAATTACGACGGCTACTAGAAAATGTAAAAATATTTGCCCAGCAATTGTTTAATTGCCTTATAAGAATGCAAGCACACCAATAATAATAATAATAATAATAATAATAATAATAATAATAATAATAATAATAAAACCTGACAATTAATTATAAAAAAGAAATTGAACCGATAAACACAATTCATGACAAAACAGATCTCTATTAGCCCAGAGTAATTTAAGCCTTATTGCCAGTTGTTGTAAGGACAATAATAGCGAAAAGCTTAACTTCCTTTAAGCGCGGGCAATTTTTTTTTTCTCAGCTGTTGCCATCACTTGGTCCTTCGGAGGGGAGAGTGTTATAAAGCAGCCCTCCATTGATAATAATAACAGTGATAATAGTATTACTTTATATTGAATATCGATTAATATACAATATATTTTCAAAAAGTGGTGCCAAGAGCCTACAATTTTTATTCACTATCAAACAAATAAGTATCAAAGTAGAAGTATCAAAACCAAAGTAGGAATGCCACCCACTCTCTACCTTACCAATATCCATAAAAATCTTTGAAGGGTTATACAACATTAAGGCTATATCGATGTGGCTTCGTTCATAAACCCGATACAGTCAACGGAATACTTTTTACTAGTAAAACAACAATGTTGTTGTAGTGTGTAGTTGGTGTTGGTGATTTAGTTACTGCGGTGGGTGAAGGAGTCGCACTGGGACTAGCGGTGTTGGAGATGCTATAGATACGGCGGTGAGGGATAGTCGTAGTGGTGGTGTTGAATGGTGGTGATCGTGATGGTCATTACGATGATGGTATACTAAATACATTAATTTACTACATGAAGGAATAATGATTATATTAATCATCTTTGCTTAATCATTCATACCAGCCTCCAAGTTCTGCTTTAGGCCAAGTGAGTGAGGGAGGTAGTCATTATAGCAGAGCTTGGAGGGGGGAGAGAGAGAGAGAGAGAGAGAGAGAGAGAGAGAGAGAGAGAGAGAGAGAGAGAGAGAGAGAAACAAATCAATCTAAAAATAATAAAAAAAAAACAACACCCACTCTCCCTACAAACAATCCAGCACTGAAAATTGTCGGTGGATGGGAAAGACTTCTCAAATCTCCATTGTTATAACTTTTTTCCATCATTTTTTCCAACTAGAATTTTATCAGGTTTCCTTTCATATGCGCTATCCTATTTCACATCTGGATGTTTTTAACTATTGTTTGTTTTGATTGTTTTTCCGGGTTTTTATGATATACTGCATTTTTTTAGTCACTCCAAGTTTTTCAACATACCTCCACTGTTTTGGAGAAGGAAATAGCTCTCAAAAACAAATATGTCATATTTATGAAGTTTGGAGGCCTACAAGCGAGTCACATGAGTATGTATATATGTAATGTATGTATGTATGTATGTGCAAGTATCTCAGATATATACTGATTATATTTTCATCACATGTGATGAATATATACTAACTATATTTTCATCACATGTGATATACAGTACATAAAGGCACATAATCTTCAAAATTATTAAAGCTCTGAATTATTCAAAAATCAATTAATAAATAGATAAATGAATAAATGTATACACATATAAATAAATAAAATAACTTAAAGTATAATAAATTAAAAAAAGAATTGGCGTAAAATCATCGTAAAAAACGACACCAACCGGATCTCGCTGTGTCTGAGCGGATTTACGCGGGAAACCACAGCCATGAAATTAATGGCGGTTATCGATCAAGATTCCGTGCCATAAAGACTCACGAGGCTTGGCACATGGGGAAGAAATTAAGATAACTTTAAGCGATACCCATAAGTTCCCATCCGGGCCAATTATGTCAGGTTAAAAACCCAATACATTTTTACCCGTATAGGAAAAAATAATAGAAAAACCATCGCATCGTACTGAGATATGGCAACAACTTTTGGCTTCGTCTCCGTGTCGGGCAAAGGGAGTAAGCAGATATATAATTAATTTTTCAATTTAAGACAGTTAAAGCAGTTTCATAAACGACTGTAAACTTGAGCATATTTTGTAGTTCTGTTTTACATATTGTGTTAATGAATCACTTTGATTATTCTTAAATGCAGGTGAATGGTTGCATGAGACTAATTATGCTCATACCTTCAAAGAACGGTTCGAAATAAACGACGGGGCAATTTTCAAAAATAGTATCGCTTGCAAATAAATCCCAGATTTAAATAAAACAAAAATACACATTTTTTTATAATCAATCGAGAAAATATTACCTCAAAAGTCTTAATACTTTTCTGACATCAAAGTCAATCTCTCACAATCCTTAGAGTAGCATCAGAAAATTTCTCTCTCTCTCTCTCTCTCTCTCTCTCTCTCTCTCAAACGACACTGAAAAAAGTATCTTAATGACTATGTTAAATAGATTGGAGAGGCGTTGGGTACTAAAATAATTCATACCAGACGTACACTTGATGCAACCATCGTCCCCAGAAAGTATTTAAATTTGGATGCCAGAAGTAAATGCGTATAAATGTCAAGCTGACGAAGGGGGGTGGGTGCGAGCGTGTGTGTGTGTGTGTGTAGGCACGTACTACCAGTTCTTCTACCACAAGACGAAGAAAGAAAGAAAAATGGATTAAGACTTCGAACAAAAATAAGGGGTGGAAGAAATAACGTTCGAATTAACAAATAAGAAGAAACAATTGGGGATATTTTTTTCTAAATCGGAAAGATTCGCTGATTTCCTCTTCTTTAAACCCTACCTCTCATTTTCCGTAACTGCTCAGGCCCCTTTATCTGATATTACTTCTCTCCATCTTATTCTCCGTATGTTTTCCTGACAGACTTGCCGGAATCACGTCTGATAAGCAGAAAGACTCGAGTTTGCCTCCCTTAATGAAAACGGGATCTTATCCATTACTTGACTATATTACTCATCCTGCGAGTTCCCAGTCTTATCATACGTCGTGATTAGTCGCTACCAGAACTTGAATCGTGGCATTCAATTAAAAGAGAGAGAGAGAGAGAGAGAGAGAGAGAGAGAGAGAGAGAGAGAGAGAGAGAGAGAGACATACATACAGGGACAGAGGAGAGTGTGGTGGTGAGAAACTCGGTCCTAACAACACTTCATTCATGGAAATTATTATTTACGAATAAAGTCAGCAAGCACCTCTACACAAGCATTTCTACTCACAATGGACGATATGATTTCGATGTTGGCAAATCACCGAATCTTCATGGACACGCATCAAAAGCGATTCATCTGGAGGGGGTCAACCAACAAATGTGCTAAAATCTGTTCATGCCGTTCTCGAGAGATTCTTAACATACACACAAACACACATGCACTAAAAAGAGAAAAAACATAATCTCCTGGTGAGGTTCACTGATAGTGACAAATAAATCGAAAACATGGAAAGTCTCTCAATTTCGTGACCTAACCATAGACCTTCCTTCCTGCCCGTTGATTAAAAGAAGAAGCGACCAGGCAAGACCAATGGGGAGTATTATTTGAAGCTGCTGCCCTCAGCGTCCCCTCACAGCCGGCTAGACGCAAACAAAATCCCCAATCTGACTCTCCTACGCGTGAGCCCTATCCTCCGTTCTATTCCTTCTAAAGGGACAGGCAAGGGAACCCTTTGCTATCTTTTTTTTTTTTTTTTTGTGGATTTTTCCTCAAAGGAGAAAAAGCCCGTGGAAAGGGCGGCCCTGTGCCTTTTCCTAGCCCGGGGCCGAAGATCTGAAAAACCAGGAAAAGGAAAAGAATGGGAGAAGGTTTTTATGGGAGCTTAACCCCTAAAATAAATGACAGAACTTTCCAGCTTCTTAAAGGGAGAAAGGTTATGAGCAAGGTCTTAACAATCTTTAAATCTTTATGCCTAGGAAGCAGGAATGCCAGGAAGCTATTTCTAAAGCTAGGAACCAGGAGAGTATAAGCAGATAGAAGCGACCTGACAGGTGTTACGTGACGGTCTAAGAAAATCGTGAAAAATGGATAAAATAAAAAAAATTAAAGTAACTCACTTTACATCAAGATGGTGACAGAGTTTCAGTGACTGTTAGAACTGGTTTTTCAAACTGCTGCTTTTTATAGTGATAAGACAAGGACTACACTTAAATTACTGTACTAATTAAACGAGACAGCTCAGCTTTTTAAAAAAAAAAAAAAAGGCGGGTTCAGTGACCCAGGAAACATAGAGGAAGAAAGATAACTCTTCATTTTGGAAATAAAAGGTACGAAGGTGTTGCATTTCTGGGTAAATTCAAGAAAATGAAATCCATCTGTGGTATCCATACGATATCCACACAGACAGATCTTAAAGACAGTCGTTTGGTCTGAGAGTGAGAACAGTGGACCGGACATATGGAAAAAATGTAGAATTTCTACATTTTCAGAAAGTCATTTTCTTCGCGATACCTACGCAAGTTATCTGCTCAACACCCAGTGCAGGCGGAAACACAGCACTCCAACAAAGTGAGAATGATTCGTGCCATTTTTAAACTTCACACCAGAACGAAACCAACACCAGGAGAAGGAAAATGAGAAAGATACTAGGAGGAGAGGAGCCTGGTTCCAGAGGCTGCAAAAACGAGAACGGATTTTATGAATTTTCCATCTTAGACAGAAGAGAGATCGCAGATATTATGACAAAAAGCTGACTTTTATTCAAACTTTAAGAAAAAGATAATTAATCCAGTCAAGTGTACGTGACGTCTTGAATTTAATAAATCGCTATGATTTAGGGAAGGTCTTTGCATCCTGTTGATGAGTCTTTTGTAATAAGTGTATGAAGCGGGTAATATGTTGGAAGTTTCCTCACAATACTCATCCGCGGTTCAGCAATTAAATAATAAATTACTGATCGCTATCTTGTCTTTCGTCAAGAGTCATTATAGATGGTAATATATACATGTATAATATATATACATATATATATATATATATGTATATATATATATATATATATATATATATATATATATATATATATATATATATATTTATATAGTCCCACTTTTTCTGAATCTGAAGATATTACCAAGTGACGAGCTTTTCAAAAAGACCATAATAACACAAAGTCACCGGTTCTTTGTATTAGCAAAGACAACTTCTGAAAACTCTTAGGAAATGAAATAGAGATTTAAAAAAAAAAAAATT
>NC_089749.1:22362661-22365161 GCF_040412425.1 Macrobrachium rosenbergii
TATATATATATATATATATATATATATATATATTGTATATATATATATACACAGTCAAATTCGTGCAACCTGTATGGTACGTGCTAGCGCATTTGATACCATGCATAACCAGGGATGCCTGCTTGCAAAACAGAGAAGAAGCGCGATTTGTATGAAGACTTGCAGTGCGGATGTGGGTACAACCAGCCAGGAACACATTCGCTTTCTGTGGCCCTGGGCTTTGGTTGGCACTCTCTGGCACTATACCACCTGAATTCCACCTGGGACTCTCTCTCTCTCTCTCTCTCTCTCTCTCTCTCTCTCTCTCTCTCATACATAACTTTAGTTTTAATTGCTATTATTGCAGCTTTTTTTAAGTTGAGTAACTTTTCATGATAGACATTGCCAATAATGATGGGTATTGAAAGGAAGAAATAAAAGAATAAAGATGGATAATTAAAGGAAGAAAAATACAAAATAGAATAAAGATGGTTATT
This sequence comes from Macrobrachium rosenbergii, assembly GCF_040412425.1. Lineage (NCBI taxonomy): Eukaryota > Metazoa > Arthropoda > Malacostraca > Decapoda > Palaemonidae > Macrobrachium > Macrobrachium rosenbergii. The sequence continues at coordinate 22,363,138 of NC_089749.1, forward strand.
TAAAGGAAGAAAAAAGAACACAGATTATGGAAAAAATGAAAAAAAAATGAAGGTGACTGCTGAAAGAAAGAAATGAAAAAAGAATAAGTAAACAAATAAAAGTTCATGTCGCTAATCCGTGGATAAAATACAGAATGATGTCATAGTGTGTTTATGTTTGTCTAAATCCCATATTTTAATTGATATAATCATTCATGATAGTGGTAAACTGTATCATCATTATTATTATTATTATTATTATTATTATTATTATTATTAAAAAGGATGGCCGTATTGTGCGAATTTATCTTATACAGTATCTTTTCTGTTTTCCTTATGATTCGCTTTTCGGGCTCAGCGATGTTAATCAGCAACTGGCCGATATTCATATTGGAAAAAGGATAGTGTGTGGAATGCGGGAAGTCTTTTATTGAAATATCCTATCAGAAATCCTTCGTCGTCTGGATTCAGGCTCTACTCCAGAGGATGACCAACGAGCTGGTCGAAACATGTCGACGGTACCTGAAGTAGAGCCTGAATCCAGACGACGAAAGATTTCTAATTGCATATCTCTATAAAAGACTGCCCGCATTCCACACACTATCCTTTTTCCAGTAGGAATATCGGCCAGTTGCTGACCAACATCGCTGAGCCCGAAGAGCGAATTATAAGGAAAATAGAAAAGATACTGTATAAGATAAATTCGCACAATACATCCATCCTTTTTAATAAGACCTGTTTAAGAGAGGGCCTGTTCCCTTCGTATGTTATTATTATTATTATTATTATTATTATTATTATTATTATTATTATTATTATTATTATTATTATTATTATTATTATTATTATTATTCCAGGAAACGGGTCATTCCAAACGATCTGGAAGAAAAAGCTTCGATTTTCAAACGTGAGTATCCATTTACCATGTTATGAACATACATGGACATATACATACACACAAATATGTATACATACATACATGTATGTATGTATGTATGTGTATACATATTATATATATGTATATGTGTGTGTATGTGCGCATGAGTGTTTGTTTACTTATATTATCACACACGCAAGCACGATATAGAGATCATTGATGCTCTCTCTCTCTCTCTCTCTCTCTCTCTCTCTCTCTCTCTCTCTCTCTCTCTCTCTCTCTCCAGAGGTCTTACCCTCGCACATCCGGTCTCCAAGTAAAACAAACTTTCTTATTCCTATTTGTCTTGAAGCGGAATCTGCGAATTCCTCTCGTCCCAGGGCAAACACGACAAAAATTGGGGACGGAGTTTTGAAAGGTATCGCTTGCCAGTTCGGAACTGTATTTCAGTTTGTTGTGGATATCTGGATGTTGTAAGTCTATTTTTTCATATCTCTTCACATATACATATATATATATATATATATATATATATATATATATATATATATATATATATATATATATATATATATATATATATATATATATAGATATATATATATATATACACATATATATACAGCATATATATATGTGTGTGTGTGTGTGTATATGCTTAAAAAATCACAGTTGGTGCACGTGACTTCAGTGTATAAGCGAATCCCACAGGAAAATGACAAGCAGAAGTTCAGTGCCAAGCGCCTTCACGTTTATTAACGCATCGTCGGGGCAAGAACGATGCGTTAATAAACGTGAAAGCGCTTGGCACTGAACTTCTGCCTGTCATTTTCCTGTGGGGATTCGCTTATATATATATATATATATATATATATATATATATATATATATATATATATATATATATATATATATTATATATATATATATACAGTATATTAGTTTATATATATATACAGTATATTATATATATATATATATATATATATATATATATATATATATATATATATATATTATGTATGCATGTATATATGCATACATAACATATATCTCCATATATGTACACATATATGGAGATAAAAGGCGCATAAAACACTATTTGAACGTTGCAATCATATATTTCGGGCACTTCCTTCTGTGCCACTGTTCACTAGTAAAATGTGGA
>NC_089749.1:22367661-22370161 GCF_040412425.1 Macrobrachium rosenbergii
TGTAACCTCTTACTGTCAATTTCCGTTTCAGCGCTGAATGGCCTCATAGGTCCCAGAGCTTGGCCTTTGGCCTAAATCTTAGATTCTTGTCTATCTTTATTATGACAATAACACGTGAGTGATCCACAGACTTAGCGCATGTGCATGCAACTGTGAATGTATACACATTGTGTATTTATGCTGACGGAACGCACATCTCTGAGCGTATATTCTGTTTATGCGCGCCTGCATTTCATCCCCAATGAATGAATTAAGTTATCCATGCCAGATTGCGACATTCTCGAGAAGTGAGTGAAATTATGTTCGCTTAGACGTGTGTGGTACTGAGCAGTTTTTAGCTATCATTATTATTATTATTTTTATTTTTTTTTTCATTTTTAATGTTAGTATGTTTTATTTAGAACTATATATCGAGACTAGTCACCGCGCGTGACTCATTTTTTGGAGTTTTACTATTTTATTTAAACTATAATTTAGTCAATTTCTTTTATCCTACAAAAAAAAACACGATATGTAGGGATTTTCTCTCTCTCTCTCTCTCTCTCTCCCCCTTCCCTTACATATAACCCACTGAGTAAGCTATTTCACTGACCAACGAATATTATGAACAGAGTTGTGACAAAAAAAGAAAGCGATCAGAGCGCCCTGTGAAAACACTCTAAGGTGAATTGTCGTATATTTTCGCGAATTGCTGCGACCTTCCTAGGTATGTTTTAATTTTTGTATTTAATTTTTAAGTAAATTGAATACCTCTGTCTGTCTATCTGTCTTTCTGTTTATATATCCGTCTTTCTGTCTGTTTATTATTATTATTATTATTATTATTATTATTATTATTATTATTATTATTATTATTATTATTATTATTATTATTATTATTATTATTGTGTAATAAAAATCCACAGATTGTTTTTCAGGAAATTGTGAATCTATTATTATTATTATTATTATTGTTATTATTATTATTATTATTATTATTATTATTATGCTAACTTTCAAATTCGACGAGCTCGACAGGACATTTAACTTGCAAAGCAACCATTAATTGAGTAGATTACCCACATGTGAATTAAGGAGAGAAACAGGGATTTGATTACAAATAACTAAAATATAACGGGAAGTAATTATATACACACAAACAGCAGTATGAGTCAGAATAAGCGAAATGAATGGGGTCTGCCATTTCACTCTTAAGGATTTCATTGTTAATATCACTCCCCTGTGAAACTTCCTGTCGTTTTACAGTTCATCTAGAGAACAGTTATAGATTTTAAAATACGTATAGGTAAAATATTGCGGCATGGAAGATCCTTTCATAGTTTTCGAGTCCATTCATTGAGCATTTATAGATTAAACAGTAAATGTAAATACAAAAACAGTTTGGAATATCCTTACATAACAGTTCATTCATAGAGCATCTAATTATTAAAATGTATGTATAAATACCAAAAACACTGAGAAGTACTCTTTCATAATGTAGTAGTTCATTCATAGAACATTAAGACTTGAAAATATATATAGATATAAAAACATTATTAGGAAGACCTTTTCATAGTTTTACAGGTCATTTATAAAGCATTTACAGACTGAAAATTACATCTAGAAACAAAAGCATTATCTGGCAGACCTTTTCGTACTTTTACAGTTCATTCATAGAGGATTTATAGACTGAAAAGTATACATAGATACAAAAACATTTTCTGGCAGACCTTTTCATAGTTTTCCAGTTCATTCATAGAGCATTTATAGACTGAAAAGTATATACAGATAAAAAAAACATTGTCTGGCAGACCTTTTCATAGTTTTACAGTTCATTCATAGAGCGTTTATAGACTGAAAAGTATATACAGATATAAAAAACATTGTCTGGCAGACCTTTTCATAGTTTTGCTGTTCATTCATAGAGCATTTATAGACTGAAAAGTATATATAGATACAAAAACACTATCTGGCAGACCTTTTCATAGTTTTACAGTTCATTCATAGAGCGTTTATAGACTGAAAAGTATATATAGATAAAAAAACATTGTCTGGCAGACCTTTTCATAGTTTTACAGTTCATTCATAGAGCGTTTATAGACTGAAAAGTATATACAGATAAAAAAAACATTGTCTGGCAGACCTTTTCATAGTTTTACAGTTCATTCATAGAGCGTTTATAGACTGAAAAGTATATACAGATAAAAAAAACATTGTCTGGCAGACTTTTTCATAGTTTTGCTGTTCATTCATAGAGCATTTATAGACTGAAAAGTATATATAGATACAAAAACACTATCTGGCAGACCTTTTCATAGTTTTACAGTTCATTCATAGAGCATTTATAGACTGAAAAGTATACATAGATAGAAAAACATTATCCTGCAAGCCTTTTCATAATTTTACATTCATTCATAGAGCATTTATAGACTGAAAAGTATATTTAGATACAAAAACATTATCTGGCAGACCTTTTCATAGTTTTGCAGTTCATTCATAGAGCATTTATAGACTAAAAAGT
>NC_089749.1:22375161-22405161 GCF_040412425.1 Macrobrachium rosenbergii
AATAAAGTAAAGAATATTTGAGCACAACCTATCAGAAACTACAGTAACAGTTAAATAATATTTTGAGATCCATTTAAAACAAAGTTATTTACATGTCATTTAACCATATAAGAAAATTATAATGATTTTATAGGTGAATGGCAGAAAAAGTGATAATGACACTATATCAAATAAATAATTAGTACGGAATTGAGATATAAACAACTTTATAATAGGCAGTGAATCGGTTTGTTAGTCATCCTGTGTTAAAATATCAATTCGGAATCAAAACAATTACCATTTAATCTTAGGTTGGGGTTAACTGGAAATTATAATTAAGTTTTAAGTTAATTACATATTATGAGTCATTGTAATTGTATTTACGATTTTTACAACACATAATTATATTCACAGTTTTGATTTATTGATCAGCTGTAATCAAATTATAGATATATCAAGAAAATGGGAAAACGTAAGTTTATGTGATTTATATTATAATTCTTGCTTGTAACATGTTTGGTAACACGCATACTGCCATCTTTATAGTTGGTGGTGCCCATGGCGTGTCGGGTGTCGGGGCAGAAATGAAAATGGTTAAGGATTTAGAGATGCATCTTCCCGGGTTTTATATCCTGATATGAAGATTTGTCTCGTCAGAATAAAGCGGTAGTTATCATGAAAGAAGGAGTAAACTTTGAAAGTGTTCTCAGGTTTGTACCGGAACGTGTGAGTTGTTTTGCTCGTGGACAGCAACGGAGTGAGAAGGAGATCGAGGATTTTGTGTCGGTAGTGCCGTTAGTGCATCTCAGGTGGTACACCGTAGGCATTACTACAGGTTGTTTGTAGCTTCCTTTCGACCCCTAATTGCACCCACGTCTTAGACTTTTGCATCACACCCATTCCCGCTTCCTTTTTTCCTGTCTTATGAGCTGAATGGCTGAGAGTGCTCCAGTGCTTTGCTTTATAGCCAGATTTTCATAAATCAGATCAAATCATATTAAATCAAGAATTCAGTGTTAGTCGAAAAGCTTCCAATAGCATCATCTCTCGTGCGTTCCATAATGAAGACAGCTATTTACATTCTCCTAATGCAACCAAGGGAAATTCCCGACAGCTCAAGATTAAAAATGTCAGTTCTGGACAATCTGGATTGTGCCAACAGGGCAGTTGACTTGATTAGGGGCACGAAAAACTTGAAACCAATTATTTCAGTTTGAAACAGCCGTTGGCGAATATGTGATAGTTCTTGATCCCTTTAGAAAGGTCACGGAAGATACTGAAGGGTAGGAGGTCGCCATCTCTAGAGCTGAACCAGCCGTTGTTGAATTTTATTGGTTTCTAGAAAACGAGTGAAATCATGCCTATCCTATCGTAAACCATAGGCCGTACCCTTACAGGAATCTATGAAAGTGATTTATTGGATTCTTTGATATTGTAGTAACATCCCTTTGGGTCTAGTTTCAACCTGGAGATGCTACCCAGTCAAGAGAGAAAGATGCAGTCCTTTAACAAGTGAACTAATCTATCTTAGATTCTGACTCCCAGTGCCTAAAACGCAAAAAAAAAATAAATAGATAAATAAAATAAAATAAAAAATAAGGGAGCTGATGGCTAAGAGAAAAAGTTTATGAATCAGGGGCGACTTCCGTTAAGATTAAAAAAAAGGCACCTTATTATTTTATATACGTCTCCTATACCCAAAAGTGGGCTGAATGCAGACCGGAGGGTATACAGTAAGTTATCTCCGAAATTGAAGATAATATCGAAAATCTTTTTTGAACAAAAGTTGTTCAGAACACCTCAAAACGTTGGTAAAGTAATATTCTACACGATATATAAGCTTTATTTATTTATTTATTTATTTATTTTGAAATCGCCGACGTTTCAAAATCCCAACTCAGTCCTACACCAGGTCACGAGCCGCTCCTGCTTAGCCGGAGAATCTAAATTGTGGTTTGAAAAAGTTTATTGACCATTTTTAGGAAAATATGACTAAACTTCGCGGTCTACCCAGCATCGTGTCTGTATGAAAAAACTTCCCTCTTACTTACGAACTCTGTGCTAGAGTTCATTAATCTCTAGTAAGAATGCTTCTTTATTTATTTAGTTATTTTTTTGCGAAGTTTGTTCATTAACGTTTTAGTCAAGGGAGAATCCGAATCGTTGCAATACAACAAACGAGACGTAAAATCTCGAGGAAACTCGAGATGCGTCCTGAGTCAGACCATAAATAAACAGCGTTTTACGAGCGACTACATCCTTTCAGCAAGTTAATGTAAGAAAATCTCATTTTCTTGTTCTTTTTTTTCAAACCCTTTGTCTCTGGCTTAACTGAGAGACATTACTCATGGTGCTACGTAGAGAGGCATTACCTTTTTTTTTTTATCACCCTACCTGGCTTAACTGAGAGACATTATTCTTGGTGCTACGTTGAGAGGCATTACCTTTTTTTTATCACCCTACCTGGCTTAACTGAGAGACATTGTTCTTGGTGCTACGTAGATAGGCATTACCTTTTTTTTATCACCTTACCGTGACGGTGTGTTAGATGAACTGCATAGTTACCGAACATTATAATTTTTTTTTTCCATTTAGCGTCATTTACTGATGTTATTTTGCCGGAAGGTTCATGACTTATTGGCCTTTAAGAATAGGCTTCTTCATACACTCCCGGGCTTGCATCAGCCATGGTTTTTAATAGAATTACTTCCAAGTTGTCGTCAGACCTTACCTGAGCACTGTGCACTGTACTATACCGTGCTAATGGTTTTGTATATTTCATTATCTTGCTCCTGAGAGAAAAATTCTTGTGACTTTGAGGAAGAATCAATTGTGAGATTATCTGGCACCTTTCCCTGTGTCATTATGCCCAGGACTCGTGAAGTAATTTCTCTGTGAAAAAGCTTGGACCTGACTTCATTGTTTATGAAATCCTCAGTGAATTAAGACCTACAAATTCACCTTTTTTAAGGTAAATTAGAAGTCAACAATCGAAAAAGCTCCTTCTAGAACGAACTCCTCCGACGGGAAAAAAAGTGTTCATTTGAAAAAACATCCTGAACATGATTAATCCCGTATGGGGTAGTACCGTCAGTGCACCTCACGCGAGGTGCACTGTAGGCATTATACTTAAGGTTATTTGCAGCGTCCCCTCGGCCCATAGCTGCAACCCCTTTCATTCCTTTTACTGTACCTCCATTCATATTCTTTATTTTCATCTTGCTTTTCACCATTTTCTGACAGTTGTTTCATCGTGCAACTGCGAGGTTTTCCTCCTGTTACAACTTTGTAATCTTTTATTCGCAATTTTCTTTTCAGCGCTGATTAATCTTATTGGTCCCAGCGCTTGCTAAAATTATATAATCTGAAGGTGATTAAAAAAATCCAGCTTTTAAAACCGATTTCAGTCAGTCTCACTCACTCACTCACTCACTCTGTCGGGACAGGGACCTCACTGTGACACTTTACCGCTCGCAACGGACCCTAAAAAAGCTGTCCAATAACAACGGCCTTTTCTGAGCCGTGGAACACCGTGTCTGAGTCTCTTCAGTGATCGCATTAACTCTCTAGCACAGGGTCCATTGTCAGCAGGTGCGAGTAATTTGCCACAGTGTTCTTTGAGTGCCAGGGGTATCTTGGGAAATAGGAAGTGGGTAGTAAGAACAGGAAGTGAAGAAGAGAGAGAAGGAAGAAAGACGGTGAGGTAGGAGGAAGAGAGGAGGAAGGAAGAATGTGCAAGGGAGGCCCGAAGAATATGGCGGAAAAGGAAAAAGAAAAGGAAGAATAACAAGTAAATATGCGCTACAAGTTTCTTCTGGCACAATAGAGTTTTCTGTACAGCGGGGAGAATCAAGGCACGGAAAATAGATTCATCTTCCGGTGGTCTCGGACACGCTGCATGAGCCGCAGTCATGAAACTTTAATCACAGTCCGGTGGTGGCCTGGTCTATATCGTTGCCAGAAGCATGCGCTATGGCTAACTTTAACCTTTAATAAATAAAACAAAGTTGGAGGCTAGAGGGCTGCAATTTGGTATGTTTGATGAGTAGAGGGTGGATGATCAACATACCAATTTACAGCCCTCTAGCCTTGGTAGTTTTTAAGACCTGAGGATGGACAGAAAAAGTGCGGACGGAGACAGAGCCGGCACAACAGTTTTCTTTTCAGAAAACTAAAGCGGGAGGACAGGAGGGAGGAAGAGAGAGAAGGAAGAAAGACGGTGAGGTAGGAGGAAGAGAGAAGGGGGAGGTAAGAAGGAGAGCGGGAGGTAAGGACGGAGGAATTTGCGAGGGAGGCACAAAGTATTTGGCGGGAAAGGAAGGAGAAGAGGAGGAATAAAAAGGGAGAACAAGAAGAGAGAGAAGGGAGAAAGACGGTGAGGTAGGAGGAAGAGAGAAGGGGGAGGTAAGAAGGAGAGAGGGAGGTAAGGAAGGAGGAATTTGCGAGGGAGGCACAAAGAATGTCGCGACAATTAAAAGGATAAATAAAAGAGTAGAACAGGAAGAAGGGAAGGTAAGGAAAGAGAGGCAAGGGAAAGGGAGAGACGAAGTAGAGACAGAAGAAATAAAGGGAGGATGGAAGATTAAGAACTGGAATGGGATAGAGTAGGCAAGAGAGAGAGAGATTAGGAGAAGAGATTAGAGTTTAAGCAGGGAGAAGAGAGAGGAAAAAAAAATAAAAAAGGGAGACGTAACGGATAGAAAAGGATGGTATAAGGAAATGGGAGGTGAGAAGAGTGGAGAAGATGAGGGAGGGAAAGACAGAGGTAGATGGTTGAAATAATCCAATGAGGGAGAGATGCTAAGGTAAATAATGGCAGAGCAAGGGGAATGGAGAAGTGTTAAAAAAAGAAAAAAGTTGGAAACAGACGAATAGGAGAGAGAGAGAGAGAGAGAGAGAGAGAGAGAGAGAGAATTTTTTAATTACGAAAGCTATGAGGTAACAGCAAGAATTAGAATTTCAGATGTATAGGAGAGAGAGAGAGAGAGAGAGAGAGAGAGAGAGAGAGAATTTTTAATTAAGAAAGCTTTTTAATGTAGGTAACAGCAAAGTTAGAATTGCAGATGTATATGAGAGAGAGAGAGAGAGAGAGAGAGAGAGATTGATTGATTAATTGAGAGTTATCTGGCGTCACAACTACCAGGGTCACCGACGCCGAATAGAGAGAGAGAGAGAGAGAGAGAGAGAGAGAGAGAATGTAACTACAGTTAACGCGCTGAGAAGTAAACCAATAAAAAAAACAACAAGCACTTAGAGATCACTTGGCCACCAGCTGATACGAGACATTGCTTGTAAAGTATGTAACAAGCAAGAGTACATTATCACACCTGACGTTGCTATCACCTGTTCTGTCTTGTTCCAATTTTCTTCTCTTTTTCCGCGCCAAGGAAACAGATGAAAATTGAATGTTGGTGATGAAATTCATTAAGATGAAATTATAGGTTTGATTTTGTTATTTGCGTTACAGTTCTCAGACTTACATTCGTTATACTTGATTTAAACTTGTGTGACTGGTGTGTGAAAAAATTTTGCTGGACAGTCAGTTATAAATAATAATACACTAATAATAATACACACACACAATAATAATATCTCGGGAGAGGATCCTCTTTCAAATAAAATTCATTAAACGGAATGGCAGTCCGGATGCCATTGAGTTTGTGTTGCAGTTTCTCAACATCTCGAATGATTCTCTTTGTAGCAGCCGGTAAATCATATAACAGTTGTACACAGTTCATTTATTCCTTGACGTTTCGGTTGCACGCTCTACCTTTTACTCAAAGGCGATTAAAGACAGGGGTCGCCTTTCAGTAAATGGTTGAGAGTACAACCGAAATGTCAAGAAATAAATGAAATTCACGTGTTGCTACAAAGAAAATCATGGGAGAGGTTCAGAAACTGCAATATAAACTCAACGGCATTCAGACGGCCATTTCTGTTTGATGAAATAATAATAATAATAATAACTGGGAAAACAAATTCAAGGCGAGATTGCACGATGATTATTATCACTCAAAATGGATCTACATTTCGTACATACAATAAAAGACCAGGAGCGTGATCTGAAAATGAGATCTACATTTGCTCACAAATAAAGATTACTGGGAAAACCCCACTCCACTTATGTATAGCTCATTATAATGTAACTCCACCATTTTCCTGTGTGATTAATACTCTCTCTCTCTCTCTCTCTCTCTCTCTCTCTCTCTCTCCAATTTTATGCCTTCCTGTACAGCCCAAGTCCCCGATATCATTCAAACTGCTCCGTTCCAACAATAAACTCAAAGAGTTTAGGGTAATTAAAAGACCTCGGAAAACCCCACGCCAAAGTGAAATCCTGTTTGGTTTACGAATGCTTTTCTTAAAATATGAAAGTGACATTACTTTCTTTATGCGTTAGCGTGAATAAGGCAAGTAAAAGTGAGTGGATAAAGTTGGAAGTAAATAAAGTTAGATATTAATGAGGGGAATGTGTCAGCAAGAGTCGCCATAGTTCTGATATGTACAGCAGTTTCTTTGACGATGTTTTATGCTTAAGAAAGCTGTCAGGGCTATTTTTATTTATTTTGTGGTGTGTTTGGAGCCTCTCTCTCTCTCTCTCTCTCTCTTTTTCTCTCTCTCCGTCTGTTGTCAAGGATATTAGGGGTGTATATGTTTTATTATTGTTATTGGTGAAAAGATGCACACTGATATAGGTGTAAATATATATTTATACAACGAGAGCTTTCGAGAACATGTTTGACAAGGATAATCTAGCAGGTTCTTAAAAGCAGGCGTTGTATATACATATTTTGAAGTATATATTTGCACCTATATCACTACTGATTTTTTCACCATTTTAGTGACGCATGTGATTATGAGATTTGCATAATTTTATTATTATTATTATTATTATTATTATTATTATTATTATTATTATTATTATTATTATTATTATTACACAAACCAAAGGTTCAATATACTACGGTACACTGTAGTAATAACAAAACAGGATCTAAAACCTACCATATCTGACAACTGAGGATAAAATAAGTAGTTTTAAAATCCCACGTGTTCTTATAAAACCAAATAAAAAACTTGAACGTCATATATTTCACAATAAAAAAAAAAGCTTTCCTCATACACTGCCCATTCTACGGGTATCAGGTGTACTCACGAAAGTAGATAAAGTCGTAAAAGTCGTACAATTCTTATTCTACAAAAGGCAGGTGTTTCTTACAGATAGAAATGAATAAAAAAAGACTAAATTTTCGGCGGTAAGAGGAATTTCCTTTGCATCTCGTCCCCCACGGGCGAGAGAAGAAGATTGAGGAGATATTTAGCATCCATTTGGTTCACTGTTGGTGGAGGGGGTTTACAGGGGTATTATTATTATTATTATTATTATTATTATTATTATTATTATTATTATTATTATTATTATTATTCTGTACAAGAGATTGTGGAAAAGCTAAAGACGCTATTTGAGGGGGGGAAAAAGATCATTACATGTTTTCAAAAAGTATGGATTAAAGGATTCCTTATTAATCATGTATGGCTTATGTTTTTGAGAAATAACATTTTAATCGGTATGTTTTAGCTTTTAAAATATTCCTTATTAATGATTGCATGCATATTCTTGATTAAAAACTTTTTGATCGATATGTTTTAGTTTTTAAAATATTCCTTATTAATGATTTAATGCATATTCTTGATTAAAGACTTTTTAATCCCTATGTTTTAGCTTTTAGAATATTTCGTCTTAATGATTTAATGCATATTCTTGATTAAAAACTTTTTGATCGGTATGTTTTAACTTTTAAAATATTCCTTATTAATGATTTAATGCATATTTTTTATTAAAAACTTTTTGATCTGTATATTTTAGTTCTTAAAATATTCCTTATTAATGATTTAATGCATATTCTTGATTAAAAACTTTTTAATCCCCATGTTTTAGCTTTTTAAAATATTTCGTCTTAATGATTTAATGCAAATTCTGTTTTAACTGTTTTTACGAATAAACATTCATATTGGAATGAAATCTCTTATACGTATATTTACAAACAATTTGAAAGCATGACTTGAAAAATACATATGTCATTTTCGCTTTCCTTGAGTGGGTTTGATCGAAGTATAGATAACTATTATATATTAGCCAAATTATAAAAAGTCCAAGCGAGATATTAAGTATTACAAAGTCTGACAACCAACCAGGAAGTAAATACCCCGCGGACCGAGTGTTGGGGAAGGGAGGGGGGGAGGGGGAGAAGCTAAGAAACTAAGGAACAAAGAAAGGAATTGTTTTTGGAAGTCATAATCAACCTTGAGGCTAAGAACGAGTGTGAGACAGAGACAGTGACTGTTGCCAGATGTTGAGTTATAAAAGAAGCTTCGGATGTTTAACGGAAATTTGGAGTCAATGAATAAGCGATGTAGAGTTTCCTATTTCTCTCTTTCTCTCGTCCTTAGTAAAAGTCTTTTGTTTGCTTATTAAATCAAAAGTTTTAGAAACATTTTTTTCAGCTTGGGCACATCAGCAATGTCCCTTTTATTTCGAATATATTCTTCTCTATACTTTATTTGTTAAGCCCAGGGCCCAATGAACCCAGCGAACATGTAGAATTTTTCTTCCTGTTTCTCTGTAATTTTATAACTAAAAGAATTAGTGACTTAGAATATATATATATATATATATATATATATATATATATATATATATATATATATATATTATATATATATATATATATATATATATATATATATATATATATATATTATATATATATATATATATATATATATATATATATATATATATATATATATATATATAAATATATATATATATATACACAGTATGTATGTATATACACACATGCATTTATATATACTGATATTTGTATCCATGCACACATTCACTTATAAAGAGATGTGTAAGTGAAAATTACATGCATTTTTGTTTATATAAGTGTTTGCGTTTGTAGAAATGTACCTCTATCAACTTTTAAAAAATTTCAAGTGCCAAGAGAAGCCGTCCGAAGAGGAAGTCTTATGAGAAGAAGAAGCATTGGTAATAATGACAAGGCTTAGTGGAAAAACAAGAAAATAATGTCAACAAATACTGAAAGAATTCAGAATAAATATATAAAGAATAACATATATTGACTGGTCTAAGATTAAACAGAGCAAAGCTAGAAGTTCCCTTTTATCCGGAAGTGGTCACAGTAACTAAGAATGGGTCAGTTTTGAGATCGTGGAAAAGAGAAGAGTAAAAGAAGTTGTGGGTCAACCTTTAAGTGGAAGAGTAAAAGAAGTGGTAGGTGAGCCTTGAAGTAGCGTTAACTAAGAAATTAGTTTGCCTTACCTTGAGATGGAACAGTAAAGAAGTGGTTGTTATGGTATGTCTTAGACTGGAAGAATTAATATGCAAACAATTATTTGGATGAATTAAAGATGTTGGTAAGCCTTGAAACAGAAGAAAAAAGTGGTCAGTATGACTTTTCTTACCGTGTAAGACTGACAGAAATGGTCAGTAAGCCTGAATGTGGGACAAGGAAAGAACTAGTGAATAAACCTCAAATGAAAGACAAAGTGGAGGAGCCAATAAAGTGGAAGAATGGAAGAACCCTTAAAGTGGAAAAATAAAGTAAGTCGTTTTGCACTGAATTGGAAGGATAAAGGATATGGCTGGGAAACTCTGAAATGGAGGAATCCTTAAGGTGGAAGAGTAGAAGTAGTTGGGAAACTCTGAAATGGAAGACTAAAAGAGGTAGTTGGGAAACGGGAGTGGAAGAATCCTTTAAGTGGAAGTCTAAAAGTAGACAAGAAACCCAGAAGTGGAAGAATCCTTTGAGTGGAAATCTAAAAGTAGTTGAGAAACCCAGAAGTGGAAGAATCCTTTAAGTGGAAGTCTAGGAAGTGGAAGGTTCCTTAAAATGGAAAACTAGACGTAGTTGGGAAACCCTGAAGTAAAAGAATCCTTAAAGTGGAAGACTAAAAGAAGTCTGTTTCCCTAGAAATGGAAGAACAAAAGAGGTAGAGAGGGAACTTTGTGGTGAAAGACTTTCTTAAAGTGGCCATAAAGTGGAAGACTATTAGGTGCAGTTGGGAAACCTTGAAGTTGAAGAATCCCTAAAGTGGAAGACTAAAAGAGGTAGTTAGGAAACTGGAGTGGGAGGATCCTTAAAGTGGAAGAATAAAAGAGTCAGCTTGGGAACTCAGGAGTGGAATACCCTTAAAGCGGACTGAAAAGAAGTTTCAATTCTGGAAGCCTTACCGTCTTACGCCTCGACGTGGACAAGACCCCTTGCTCGGCAGCTTCGGTCGCCCCTTGCACAACCTGTTCCCAGACTTCCATGTTTGCCGTCCACTAATTACACTACAGGAAGTAATCACTAATACACCACTAGTTCACTACTCAAGGGCTGCTAGTGCTAACTACCTTTTCTAATACACAATATTGGTTTTGTGGCCACTTCTCTCTGTATGAAGGAAATTATTAGATGTGTTTAGAAGATCATACTGTGTCAGATTTGTAGATGTCATAGTGTTCGTCAGAATACGTGTAGATTGATCTGAAGTAGCAGGTCATTTTGTCAGATGTAAAAATGAAATAAAGAAAATACATTGTGGAATGGTTAAAGATAGAAGCATTTGATGACCAGAAGTTATTCGTAATTTCACCTAATTTACTGAAAGGAATGGCCACACAAAAGCACATAAAACTAGAAAATTATGTCGAATTCACTATGCATCTAAATACTTTAAAATCTAGTATAGTAGGACATTTATGGATTAACTAATACTACAGTAGCACAATGAGCTCAAGGTTCCTGAAACACCAGAAGGCATGACTTTTTATAACAGACACTAATTTCGCGCTCATTTAGTGCATCAACCCGCTAACAAGCACAGTTTTCAAGCGGAACACTTGGCTGGTACGTCGCTCTGCAATTTTTTTTTTAAACATCACTTTTGATGACACAACATCCACTAGAGACACTCCTCGGTATGCAACGATCGTGCGTCGAATTTACGTTCGAATGAGCACCTGATGTCAAAAACGAGAACCAGGACGAAGAAAAAAGAGGAAGAGGAAGAGGAAGATGACGAAGGAGGAAGAAGACCACGCGTCTGCCTCTCGGGGAAAGTGACAGTGGCCACCGGTAGCTCTGGTGGTCTCCAGTGGATCTCCCACTCTCTCTCTCTCTCTCTCTCGCTTTCTCATTCTTTACGTCCTTCCTCCCCCTCCTCCTACTCTTTCTCCCTCCCTCCCTCCTTCTGTCCCTCCCTCCCGTTTTCTACGTTTTATTTTTTCCTCACCTGCACAATTCTTTGTTGGGGAGATTTGGAAGGTAGGGTTGGTAGGGGCGAGGTAATGTTGGAGTTAGTATACCGGTAGGTTGCTCTTCAAAATAGCAGCAACTATGTCCACCTTTCGGGACACTCTCTCTCTCTCTCTCTCTCTCTCTCTCTCTCAATAAGGATATATTAATTAGCATTTCCCAATCAGGTGACTCGACATTGCTGTCATTTACAACTTCTTACCTGCATGTGTCGACTCCTGAGGTACTTCTGTTATTGGGCACTTTATAGCCAAAAGGGAATCCCGCGTGTAAATAAAAAATTTAGTTTCATTAATTAATTATTAGTAAAATACATTTATCTTTCATGTGTAATGTAAAGGATGTGTCTTTTTTCATCTTTAGTTCATTGTATAAATTCTAAAATATCAATATTTTCATTAAAACGGGTAAATGAAAATGTAGAGACTACTAAACTTCTTTTGGTTTAGGAGTGGTAATGAGAAATGACCTAAAATATGTATAGCATTGGACTCCCAGAGAGAGAGAGAGAGAATGAATGTCAAATCTCTCAATAATCACAAATTTTGTTTCTTCTTAAATGCTGCGAATGTAAATATTTGAACTTTACAGTTATTTTGTCTCAATATTAAAATTAGGAGTTTTGTCTTTGTACCAATATAGCAACTTTAATGTTAAAAATTCATCGTTGTTTTAATGCTGAATGGACTAAATTCTTAGCGGGATGTCGACTGAATCTGTGACATTTGTAGGTTATTAGTATTTATTGAACATTTCAGGAATAGAATTCTTATTGCGTGTCTGTCTGTCTTTGTCGCTCTCATAGGCGTAGCCAGGGTGGGGCGGGTGGGCGGAAGGTGTTGGGGGGTTGCCACTGGTGCCTCTCCTTTTATTTGGTCGAGGGTGAACAATTAAATCTTGAAAATCCTCATAGTAAAGAAAAGTAACTGTTACGATACTGTCTACAGTAATTTGTAAGAGGAAATCTTTATGTGTGAAGAAAAATAATCAAGAAAAGTAACTATTACGATACTATCTACAGTAATTTGTGTCTTACGAAATCCTTTTTTGTGTAAAGATAATTAACAAAGAAATTTAACTTCCACGATACTATCTGCACTCATTTGTCTTAGCGAATCTTTTCTGTGACACTAAATGCAGGTGAATTCAGTGAACTTGTACAAAACGTTTAATAGAATGTTAGTGAAAATAAAATTTTGGCCACCACCCCCGGCTGAAATCCTAGTTAAGCTCTCTCTCTCTCTCTCTCTCTCTCTCTCTCTCTCTCTCTCTCTCTCTCTCTCTCTCTCTCAAATACACATGGAAATCAATGCCACACAAATCTTTAAGCCACCTCGTCGTCGACCGAATAATTTCACTTTAATTGTTTGTTAAATACACATGCAATTGTAGATTGCGCTTGATACATGCGTAAACATTTGCATATTTACCTGTGAGTGTCCATGCAAATTAAAATGTCTTTTCATATACAAATACGTCATTATTCAGGCGAGTTGTTGGATGGTGTACCTACCAAATGCATGCCACAGATTAGATAAATAGCTTACATCTGTGTGTTTTATGCTTCTTTATAAGAAAATAGGAGAAGAGAAACCAGATGAACCGAGAAAAAAGAAAGTGTAAAAGAATCTCTGCAATTATTTGGTAGTGTTGTACTTGTCAGGAGATAATCGTGTCTACTCGTCCTTTGTCCCGTTTCCCGTTTTCTGTTGGGTTCGGGCAGATTCTCCTATTTTTCTTCTCACTAGAGGGGAAGCTATAAGATGAATTGACAGCGTTTTCTTTTGTTATTTATGTGAATCATAAAACCGGGAGTTTTGCGGCTGGTCATAGTTTAGTGTCTTTTTGTTTAATGGAGCAAAATTTGGGTAATAGTTATTTTGGGTTGGATGTCAGTATAGTATCTCTCTCTCTCTCTCTCTCTCTCTCTCTCTCTCTCTCTCTCTCTCTCTCTCTCTCTCTCGTAGAGCAAGAATAATAATTCACAGACCTGTTTCCCCGAGGGAGTTTACTAGGGTGATTTACTCCAGTAGATCCGAATTATAACAAAGATCTTTATTTTCGTTGTATTTTCTTCTTAATTTCAGTCCCAAGTGACCTGAATATTGTTTTTTTTTAGTTTTCTTTAAAAGAAAACTATTGTGCCTGCTTTGTCTGTCCGTCCGCACTTTTTCTGTCCGCCCTCAGATCTTAAAAACTACTGAGGCTAGAGGGCTGCAAATTGGTATGCTGATCATCCACCCTCCAGTAATTCTTCTTCGTTTTAACGTGCTTTTTTCCTATTTTCTATATGGGGTAAGCACGATGCCTTCTTTACGAAGGACTTTGATTTGGCGTTGGGGTAATCCTGACATCGCTTAGACCCCGGTAACGATGTGTACGTGTATCGTGCCAATCCCCAGCTCCCTTTCTCCCAAGCAGCGAGGAGAACTGGGCGGGTAGGTCGACAGTTCAAGACGTGTGAGGTGTCTGTTATGTTTTTAGAAGATGTTGGAGTGGCTTTGTTTATGTGCGTATTAGTCTGTAACACCCATTTGCTTTTCAGCAAACCTATCCGTTGATTACATACGTAATCCCGGGGTGTCTACACGGATAGCAAAGTGTCCGCCTTCACTGACCAGTCGGCTGCGGACTTGAACCCTGCTCCACAGACCTCTATGAAGTCCTAGGCCGCTGCTCTGCCGACTGAGCCACCGAGGCTCTTATCCACCCTCCAATCATTAAACATACGAAATTGCAGTCCTCTAGCCTCAGTAGTTTTTATTTTATTTAAGGTTAAAGTCAGCCATGATCGTGATTCTGGCAACGATATAGGATAGGCCATCACCGGGCCCTGGTTAAAGGTTCATGGGCCGCGGGTCATACAGCATTATACCGAGACCACCAAAAGATAGTTCTATTTTCGATGGCCTTGATTATACGCTGTAGCGGCTGTACAGAAAACTTGACTGCGCCGAAGAAACTTCGGCGCATTATTCACTTGTTATTTCCCTTGAATCAGTAACGTTCTCACGTTCTTTAACAACGTTGTTCTTGTATCTTTGCTGACCGAGAAGTCATCAGTCAGAGAAGTAGCTGATATGGAAATGCCAGGACAAAGATGACTTGTTGGAAAGCTCAAAACACTATAAAAAAAAGGCCTGTACAAATGCATTAATATAGTTTTAATAACTGGTTAGAGAAATTATTATAGTAGTAATAGTATTATTATGTCTATAATTCTGAGTAAGAGTAGTAAATCATTAAACATATATTGCTTTGGTCCCTTTAGTTGTATTTGGGTCGGGAGTCAAATCTTCAAAGGCAAAGGAAGGTTTATATCAACAATTATTATTATTATTATTATTATTATTATTATTATTATTATTATTATTATTATTATTATTATTATTATTTTATTATTATTATTGAAAATCTGCACCCAGTAGCATTGAAAAATTACAAATATGTAAATTTCCCAGTCAACGTCCAAAACGAAAAAATCTATAAGATAAAAAAGAGAAAAAGAGGAAATGAGAAAAAGATGATATGGACATTAAAAAAAAAAGAAGTCCACAGAAAACCCGATAAAAACTACCTGACTGGTGCCTGCCCTCGCACGAAAGAGAGGGCGAATATTCAGAGCGATATACACGTCCATCAAAGTGGTTTTTACGCGAGACGAGCATTTCAAACACTTTGCAAATGGGCCATTCTGCTCTTTGAAACTCCAACACAGTGTAGGTCTCTGTGTGCCCCGAGGTGGGGAATGTGTAAAAGTGGGGTATTTTTAGTAATATTTATGGTAATGATGAGAGTGAGTAGATGAAGACTATAGCACTAGATAAGTATGTTTCCTGATAATCTCCGAGCACTTTAGAACGCAGTTGTTAGTAGATACCATACATAGATATGTGTGTGTGGTATCTGCTAACATTTGTGTTCTAAGGTGCTTGGAGATTAGCAGAAAATATGAGTATTTTCTGCGAATCTCCAAGCACTTTAGAACGCAGTTGTTAGTAGATACCATGCATTTTAGACACGATGCCTTTGTTTGCGTCTGCGCAAAAGATGTCAGTTAGTTTTTCTCTGAATGGAAAGAAATGGCAACTTTGAGTCCCGGGGGTGTGGCTTCTGTAGTACGTTTGAGTAATACGTTTCTTAGTGGTTACCTTTCCAAATACCGACCTGGCCCAGTATTGTTTAACTTCGACGGTCAGATGACAGCGATATAGTGAACACATATATATTTATATTATACATATACATTATATATATATATATATATATATATATATATATATATATATATATAAATATTTATATGTATATTTATATAATACATTCATATATATATATATATATATATATATATATATATATATATATATATACGTACATATATCAAGGTTATTCCGGCCGTCATAAGTGATTGACTCGGAAATGGCTCCTTCTGTCTCGTAAAAAAATAAAACTAGATGCACAGGTATTTTATTATATCCAGTTTCCGTGTCCTAAGGAGATATGATTTATCTGAAACATTTACTGATTAAATGTTAGAGTTATTTTCAATGGGGAATTATGTGTTCTGTACTATATATGGATATATATATATATATATATATATATATATATATATATATATATATATATATATATATATATATATATATACATACACGGTATATATATCACGAGAACACACACATAGCCCCATTGAAAATAACACTGACATTTGAACAGAAAATGCTTCAGATAAACTAAAGGAGTCATTTCCAAGTCAATCACTTTTGACGGCCGGAATAACCCTGATGAGTCAGAACCACTTATGAAATTAACGTTAGCCGTGTCATACCTGTCTGGAATATGTAGAGTTTAGGCCAAAGGCCAAGTTCCCTGGGACGTGTGAGGTCATTCAGCGCTGGGAGGAAAATTGAGAGTGGGCAGGTTTGAAAGGTGTAACAGGAGGAAAACCTCGCAGCCGCATTATGAAACAATTATTAGGAGAGGGTGGACAGTAAGAAGGAAGAAAGCGAATATGAATAGAGGTACAGTAAAAGGAATGAAAGGGGTTGCAGCTAGGGGCCGAAGGGACGCTGCAAATAACCTTTAGTAATGCCTACAGTGCACCGCGTGAGGCGCATTGACGGCACTACCCCGTACGGGAAACACCTGTCTGAAAGATTAATAACAGTTTCTTCTCAACTGAAACAGCCGCTGCAGGTGTCATTGCCTGAATCATCTAAAGTGTTTCGCCCGTAGGGGGCTAGTGACGTCAATGCACCTCTTGCGGTGCACTGTAGGCATTACTTAAGGTTCTCTTTGCAGCGTGCCTTCTGCCCCTAGCTACAACCCCTTTCGTTTGTTTTACTAGACCTCCGTTCATATTCTCTTTCTTCCAACTTACTTTCCAGCCTCTCCTAACAATTGATTCATCGTGCAACTGCGAGGTTTTCCTCCTGTTGCACCTTGCAAACCTTTTACCGTCAATTTCTGTTTCAGCGCTAAATGACCTCATAGGTCCCAGTACTTGGCCTTTGGCCCAAACTCTATATTCAGTTCAATGCAATCTAAGTTGTTTCTAGAAATTTCAAATGTTATTGCTGTTTTTTCAATATGTGCTTATTTATTTATTTATATTCTTATCTGTTTATTTATTTGTTTATTGATTAATTTATTTCCCGATTTACTTTATTTATGAATTGATTTATTATGATAAAACGAAAGAGTACCGATCTCCCCGCTTTCTCGCATGTGATGAAAAACAAAAGAAAAAATAAACAAACAAGGACACTCAAGCCTCTCGTCTTCTCTTCTGTATGATTAAAAAACAAAATCAACAACAGCATCGTCTTTCCTCGCATTTGTTCAAAAGAAGACAATCAAACCTGTCTTCTTTTCTCGCATTCGTCAATAAAAAGCAGGCCATGAAACGTTTTACTCTTTTCTCGTTTGAAAAAAAAAGATTACCCAGTTAATCTTTTCTGTTTCTAGTATTTAAAAAAAAAAAGACAAGTAAAAAATGCGCCGAAGTTTTCTGTACATCCGCTACTGCGTATAATCAAGGCCACCGAAAATAGATCTATCTTTCGGTGGTCTCGGTATAATGCTGTATGAGCCGCGGCCCATGAAATTGTAACCAGGGCCCGGTGGTGGCCTATCCTATATCGTTGCCAGAAGCACGAGTATGGCTAGCTTTAACCTTAAATCAAATATACACTAATGAGGCTAAAGAGCTGAAATTTGTTGTGTCTGATGGTTGGAGGGTGGATGATCAACATACCAATTTGCAGCCCTCTAGCCTCAGTAGTTTTTAAGATCTGAGGGCGGACAGAAAAAGTGCAGACAGAAAAAAGTGCGAACAGAATAAAGTGCGAACAGAATAAAGTGCGGATGGACAGGCAAAGCCGGCACAATAGTTTTCTTTTACGGAAAACTAAAAAAGACATGAAAAAAACTTTTTTCTCGTATTTGGTGAACAAAGTGAGAAACGGACTTTTTTCCTTGTATTTGACAAAAATAAAAAAAAAGGTAATCTAGTTACTAGCTTTTTATAGCATTTAACAAAAAAGACGTAAGAACTCTTCCTCTCTCGCATTCGATGAAGAAGGTGAGATAACACTTTTTCCTCGTATTTGACAAAAAAAAAAAAAAACAACGAATCGACAGTGTCCGCTTTCGAGCATTAAACAACAATAGCAACAAGAACAACAGCAATAATAATAATAATAATAATAATAATAATAATAATAATAATAATAATAATAATAATAATAATCGTCATCATCACCATCATCGTCATAGACTGGATGATAATAATAATAATAATAATAATAATAATAATAATAATAATAATAATAATAATAATAATAATAATAACAGAGAATCGATATTTTGAATACCGAACATTGTCTTCTGTCCGAAGGTAATGAGGAGTGTGTGTGTGTGTGTGTGTGTGAAGAGTGTAACCGAGATCTGGCACTCGTGGCATCTTCGTGGCACCCTTGTGTTCTTGTAGTTGAAGATGTGTGGGAACAAGACAAACAGAGCGGGGTTTGTCCCTTTTTTTATTTTTTCTATTTCCTCCTTTAGCTGAATATTGGCCTTTTTAAAACCTGGTATATTTGAAGTCGATTAAACATACACACACACACACGCACACATATATACATACATACATACATACATATATATATACACACATATATATATATATATATATATATATATATATATATATATATATATATATATATATATATATATATATATATATGTATGTATGTATGTATAACATAATGAACCCATTCTGCTAATTCCGATTTGCCTCATTGGTCCCTGGAATTAAATCATGTATCTGGTCGTAGCTTGATTGTGGTGGGTGGCTACCTGTTTTGCAGAAGAGCATGGGGTTAACATCTTCATTCCCAAAGCCTTGCCGTGTATTAAGCCGAATACTAGGAGCTACGCCCTTTAAGGATAAGGGGTATACCGTATAAGGAAACTCTTTCCTCTACAGGTGAGATTCGAATGGCATTGTGGGTTACGACAACCTCGCTCGAATCTGACATCATGGCTTCGAATCCCACTTGGAAAGGTAAGAGTGTCCTCACATGTATCCTGTTCGGAGGCAGTGCTTCAAAGAGTTAGCATAACCTAGAAAGTGTCAGGAAATCGATGACTTAAATAGCTGTGGCTTAATATTAAAAAAAAAAACCAGACCCTAAAATACACCGATGACAATCTTTGGACGATTTCCTTTGCCCCTAATCAAGGAGAACCTTTTCATTATTTACCGTCTGCGATTTCCTCTCGTGCTCGAAATCCTCTCCAAAGCGGGCAGTCACCAGACCCTCTAAATCGTCGGGCAGGACATACCACATCGATTTTCTTCGGTTTCCAAAATCCATCTTTTTTCTCCTTTCTGGTCTTGATCTTCTTCCTTGTTGTCGGCGGGAAAAGCAGTCCTTATGATGGGGTAGTCAGCTTCTTGTTTTTAGATGAAGACTGCCTCATGCCAGTAGAGATTCTTGTTGAAGTTGGCAACCCTTAACTTATAATATTGATGGACGTCGATTCCGACAGCAAAACTGTCATTAGTTTTGGTTTTTTTGCATGTATTTCTTAACTTCTCATTTGATATTTGATTAAGTCGGCTTCTTGCCAGCAGGCGTCAGATCGTTTAATGCAAGTTTTTTACGTCAAAAGCAAATCTTAATGACTTTTGGGGTTAACGAGTGCTTGGATTTATTTTTGAGTAAATTACCGTCAAACTTGCCAAGGCACAGGTGTTGGTAATATGGCGGTGTGTGTTCTCCTTCGTTTTCACATTATTTGTGCGTTTACCTTTAACTATGGCGCATTGTTTAGTATTTATTTGCTTTCAACAAGAGGTCATGAATTAATTCTTTTTTTCTTTAACTATGGTTGATTTAGACAAGAAAACTTCCGTGCATCGGATTCTTAAGAATTTCTTCCTCATATCTTTCTGGAGTTGGCGTTAACATTCCCACAGCACAGCTGTATCTGAAGGTGTACAGGTGTGTTTTGTTAATCAACTTAAAACACCTGCTGCATCGCACGGGCCCTCATCTTCTTATACTTTTGATTCGTTTAATATTTCAACTCCAAAATATTGCATAATTTGCCTCTTTATGTGAAATATGACTAACGTACTAAACGATTTTATGCTTTTTGCAGGTCACATTAACAGGCAAAGGTCACGATTTACTTGAACTGCACAAGTATTTTTTTAACACTAATGACAAATAAAATTAACCAAGAAGTAAGAGTTCCCGTGATAATGTCAGTTGCAAAGAACGCTTCGAAAACAGCTCGATCCCTCGTCCAGGAAAACGAACACTCGCTTCAGAGAACGCTTCTTCCCGGGCAGTTGTAGGCGCGAGACTCAGGCGGCCAACCGTGACTGCTCCTCTTTTGGGGTTCGCCGAAAGGGCGTGATAACAGGGGGCGGGCTTGAGTCGGGGCCTAGGGTATGCTAGGGGCATTAGGTTTCTTGTTTTGGATGGCTATGAGATATGGGGGGCAAAGGAACTTGGGTAAGCGGTGGTTGTGTTTACCTTACTTACCAGATGCCTTGCAATGTACAACCTCCGGCTAACCTGCATTAAAGGAACGGGAGAGAAGGGCGTGATTGGTTCAGGTGGCGGCAGCGTTCACTTGTTTGATATGACGAAGTGTCCGTTACGTAAGATTGAAAGACAGGGCATAAAAGGGAAATAAATGTCTCTTTATATAGGAATTAACGGCAGATTTATATAATTACATTAACTGTAGGTTACTGATAAGTCTGCAAACTTTGAAATGTATTTAGTCAGAAAAAATTCTAAGACGTTTTGTGTGATTTTGCTATCGTTTGAAAATGCCTTCTAAGAAACGCGGTCTTGCTCTCTTAAGTCAGCACAGACCAAATAAAAGCAGCAAAGTTAGGATTTCAATTGTTTACCTTTGTAGCCACGAATAAATATCCTGGGTGAAAGCGGAGATTTGGAATGTGGATTGTGCTTAGAGGATGAAGACAGGTTTAATCAACATTTATTCATAAGCGGTGTAGAAGATCGTCTATTTGTAATCCCGTAAATATCGGGAGGATCAAAAATGAATGAGCGGTGAAAAGTTATACATCATACTATAAAGAAAGAACCGTAAGCTAATATACAGTAACACCTCGGTTTTATCCTACTTTATACATCAACTACATTATTGTGTAGCTCTTTACTAAGCCAGCTTTTCAGGAGTGATACATTATTAGAAGAATCGTTTGAAATAAGTTTCGAATGTAAATTGCACTCAGTAGGGATGTAGTGCCATCAGCGCACCTCTTGCGGTGCACTGTAGGCATTACTTAAGGTTCTTTGCAGAATCCTTCGGACCCTAGTTGCAACCCTTTTCATTCCTTTTACTGTACCTCCATTTATATCATCCTTCTTCTGTCTTGCTCTCTACCCTCTCCTAACAATGTTTTCTTGGTGCAACTGTGATGTTTTCCTCCTGTTACACCTTCAAAACATTTTACTCTCAGTTTCGCTCTCAGCACTGAACGACCTCATATACCAATTCCAATTCCGAATGTAAATTACAGTTCAGTTTAGGCTAAAACTTATGTAGATGTAGAATTATTAACTGTGGGATATTTTGAAAATGTTCAGGCATAGGCCGTACTACAACTTTTTTTCATAGAATTAGTTATTATGTTTTGTTATTTATCAGAATGCCTGACCCCTTGAAGTATTTGATAAGTGGGGGATAGTCTACGGGTAAGGAACCGCGCTATCAACAGTTGCACCTAAACCAGAAAAGGCAAAACAACATAACGTCCTTGGGTGGTGTCCTCATTTTGGCTTGAATATTGCCCGCATTTTGGACGGAAAAAGTACACGGGTTGTAATCCTTTTATGCCTCTGTTTACTTGGAAGGGAATTTATGTACCCGGTATTTAGCTGTGGTGGTCTTTAGAGCTAGCAACCACTTATTAAAAGACTTAAAGAGAAACGCAAAAGCAAGGATTTCATGACCTTCTCTGTATAAGTAGAAACTGCGTATTCATACGACACACACACACACACACACACACATATATATATATATATATATATATATATATATATATATATATATATATATATATATATATATATATATATATATATATGAAAATAAGAAGGCCCATAAAACACTATTTAAACGTTGAAACCATATATTTCAGGGCACTTGTTTCTGTGCCCCTGTTCACTAGGTAGAATATGGACAGGTGGAAAGTTACAATGGTATATATACAAAAACATGAAGGTGTGGCCTTGGGCCTCCGATGTTATGGAGGTGGCGTTTCTTAAGAACATCGGAGGCCTAAGGCCACACCTTCATGTTTTTGTATATATACCATTGTAACCTTTCCACCTGTCCATATTCTACCAGGTGAACAGGGGCACAGAAACAAGTGCCCTGAAATATATGGTTTCAACGTTTAAATAGTGTTTTATGGGCCTTCTTATTTTCATATTACACTGTATATTACAGGAAAAGACATTCATATATATATATATATATATATATATATATATATATATATATATATATATATATATATATATATATATATATATATATATATATATATATATATTCATATATATGTGTACGTGTGTGTGTGTGTGTGTGTGCGCACTTGAGTGCGCTCACAGTCCACACGAGCGTGAGATTAGGTTGAAAAACTTCTATATATATATATATATATAATATATATATATATATGTATATATATATATATATATATATATATATATATATATATAAAAAAAAAGAAATCTTAAGTTAGAATGGATAGAAAACTAAAAGCGACTAGGCAATGTATGGATGTGAGAATGACTATTTTGAGTGTATGTCTCTTTTGACTGATTAAGTTTACGTACAGACTAAGGAGAAAAGACAAGAAGAGGACATGAAATATGGAAGAAGATAATGGGATAAGAAGGAAGTCGTACATGTTGTACGGAGTGGCTGAACTCTGCAGATGACAAGGTGCCAGCAAGGATAGTGGGGAGAAGCTGCAAAGATTGGCGAAAGAGCCAGGAAGAAGGAACAGTGAATGCCAGAGGGAATGGAGAAGGAATGGAAGAGTTTGATTCACACGGATGTCAAGGAAAAAGTAAGTCAAGATATATATCTTCATGATGAAGGTGAATTATGTATATATATTAAATGTCAGGGCGGCCGATCGAGGCTACGGCCTACCCCAACGCCAAATCAAAGTCCTTCAAAAGAAGGCATCGTGCTTACCCCATATGAAAAATGGGAAAAAGCACGTTAAAACGAAGAAGAAGATTAAATAAAAATGAGAGAAACAAAGTTAAGGAGGTGTTTAAGATAACCGTTTACGTAGGAGAAAGAGCTGAAGCCAGCCAGATTGAAAAAAAAAGTCATAGCACCTACTCTGCTTTATCTTATTTTTTATCGGAAATATTGGGATTTTAAAAGCTTCTCTACAGTTCTTAGGGAGTGAGTGTTTTGTAGATAAATGCGAAACCTTAATGGGCTCGTTATCTTTTGCTTTAGCGCCCTTTCGTAAGCGCACGTGTATATAGCAGACTGAAAGCTGTGTCCGGGTGTTCCTGAAATAGCAAGTTAATTTACGAAAGGAAAGCAGTCGTTTATCGTTCATAATTATGTTGTGCCTGCTAAATTATGTTATCATTGCTAATACTGGCGGAAAGTTCGATTTGTTTTGCTCAAACAGAAAATATTTTCTTCGATGCTATTGTTTTGTATTTCAAAACATCCATTACTTATATTTGTTTAAAGACTAGAGTAGGTTATCGCTGAGAAATCGCATGATTCATGTCAACAAAGTATAGAAAACGGAGTCAGAGTGCAAGATTACAATTGATCCCAAAGAAAACTTGTAATCATTTACTAAAAGGGGTTACTTAACCAATTAACACTGAACTCCATATTGCTTATTTTCATCTTATTAGACCTGCGATGACTTGGCAATAAAGAGGAAATAATTCAGTGTTAGTAATTTCCAAAAGAAAACGCCTGAGCGCAAAATATACTGTATATGAACAATGTCTCTGAAAAAAATACCGAAAAGAGGGATGTGTTCAATGATTTAGAAATTGCAATAAATGCAAGAAAGGAAAATGTACTCTACACAGGCACAAAGAAATATGGATACATTTCTCTGCCATTGACTGTGAAGACGTGTGAATGCATGTTACAAAATTAAATTACTTAGTTTTAAAGAATTCACTTTGTATTCAGTTATCATCTTCACACATATATGTAAATATATTTTAATATATATATGTATATATATATTTATGTGTGTATATATGTACACATATACATATACAGACATACATACATGTCTATATGTATATATATATATACGTGTGTGTATATATTTATATACATACATGTCTATATACAGTATATATATATATATATATATATATATATATATATATATATATATATATATATATATATATATCGTACAGATTTTCCACCCTGTCCTACCCTTCTGGTGGATGTAACTATTCTAGATGTAACTTTTGACACATCTAACTTTTGAGAAACATCTGAAGGTTTCAGCAAATGCCTCACGAAAGTTAGATATAGCTCGTAAGGCCTCATATGTTAAATGTATGTTTTTTGTCCAAAAGAATACTCTCGATCTTGTGTTTACGTTTGTTAAAATGTACGTTTAGCGTCTAAAAGAACGCTCCCTATTTGTTTACATTGTATTAATATGTGGAAATTTAAGTGGATTTACTGAGTATTGCTAAACTTTACTTATATGACAATTGTGGAGTGTGTTTAATCAGGTATATATGTGTTTGTGTTGTAAAACAATTATTGTTTTGCCCCCTTTATGAGGGTGACGCCTTTTGAAGTTCCCCATTCCCTGTGCTGTGTCGTATTTATGCCCTTTCTTTTCAGAGTTTCTTGCTATTTTTATATTGAAGTTGTAAATTGATGTACCAATTGTGTTATGTATCTTGTTTGTACCGTTATTGTGAATTTTTGAGTGAACTGGGAATTATAAAAAAGAACTGTGGAACCTGTTACGTTCTCCCCAAGCTGTTTGAATTTGAATTTTTTGTGAGAGGAAATAAACGATTGAAGGAAGAGCGCGTTTTTCTCTCTCCCGTGAGAAAGTTTGAATATTGAGGAGATAATGTCTCACGATGAGGGGCCAGAGGCCCCAAATAACCTACATGGTGCCCAGAACCCGGGATCAGAAGAAAGTGACGAAGATTTTCCCGGATTTCCTGACATTTTGATGAAACTGAGAAGTCTTAGATTGAAGAAAGTCGGAGCTGAAGCATGGCTGCGTTGTGCTGCGAGAAAATTAAGTGGAGTTCTACAAGGCCAACCAAGCTGGCATGAGCTGACTAGCCTAGTGGACGAATTCGACCACCGTAAGTCTAAGTGGGTTGAACTAGATGATGCGGTGCAAGACTTGATCAAAAATCCGGAAGAAGTCAAAAGGTTAGTCTATGAAGCCGACGATTTCCTCAGTGAGGTAGGCCAAACACGCATTGCTGCTGCAGAAGTTTTAGAAAGGTTAGGCAATGGTAGACTTGTGAACTTGAATAGTAGGGCTACTGAAGGCAGTATAATTTCTGCAAGTGAGCCTAGTAGTGAAGCACATAGTGTGAAATTGCCTAGGCTTGAGTTATTAAAATTTGGCGGGAAAATAACTGAGTGGATGCCGTTCTGGGATCAGTTTAAGGCTATTGTTGATGACAAGCCTATGCCTCCTGTTAACAAATTTATGTACCTGCGCTCTGTGTTGGAGGGTGAGGCGAGAAGGGTTATACAGGGTCTGGCTCAGACGGCAGCTAATTATAATTCAGCATGTGAACTGTTAAAAGAGAGGTATGCCAAACCAAACAAGATAATTTCCGCCCACATTCAGGATCTAATGCAGCTTGCGTTGTCAAGGAGATCGAAGTACAACAATCAACTCTTGGCGTTGCGGAAGTTGCAAGACGACGTGATAGCCCATGTTCGCAGTTTGGAGGCTCTTGGGGTAGGAGGGGACCAATATGGGCTGGTATTGGTGCCCATGATCTTGTCCCTGCTCCCCCACGAGATTAGACTGGAGTGGTCTCGAAGTCAGCAAGAGGAAGGAGACCTTAAAGGGCTGCTGGAATTCCTACAACGAGAAGTTGAGGGGCGAGAAAGGGCTGAGGCCCTTCAGGGGCTGAACCATCGAAAGACTGAGGATCCCGGCGTGGAAAAAAGGCAGAAAAAGCTCATCCAGGGTTCTGCCTCAGCCCTTCAAACTTCATCAGAAGAGAGTGCCTCTAAGCAACAGTGTGCATTCTGTGGAAAGCTGCATCCTCGTGATAAGTGTTTTGGTATAGTGAAGCTCACTCTTCATGAAAGAGAAGAAGCCATTCGTGGAAAGCGGCTGTGTCTTAAGTGTTTATCTCCTGGCCATTATGCAAAGGGTTGCTGGGCCAGGTGTTCAAAGTGCAAGGGTGGCCATCACCACGCACTTATTTGTCGTAAGTCCGAAGCGATAACCCCTGTAACAGCTAGTGAGAAAACCCCTGAAGGAGAAAAGGTGCGGGGGGAGAGTGAATCTGTTACACATGTGGGAGTGGCTCCTTGTGAGTCAAGGGCTAAGGCTATTAAGCAGTGTTGTGTATTACAAACAGCAAAGATAAAGGTTGTAGGCTATCAGGGTATAATATCTGCAACTGTAATGTTTGATACAGGATCGGATCGATCCTACATTTCCAAGGACTTGGTCAAAAGGGTCAGGCCCAAGTGGCTGACCTCTGAGTATTTATCATTTTCTGCCTTTGGGGGAGGTAAGGCCTCCAAGGCAGATTTGTGTAGCATTTATGAAGTGATGAGTTTAGGGGCTAATAACCACAAATATAGCTTTAAGGTAGCTGAGATTAATGTAATTTGTCCCCCTTTATGTAGGACCAAGGTGGATCCTAAGTGCTTAGAGCCTTTTGCGCATCTTAACCTAGCTGATGAGTATGGATCCAACCGAAAGATGCAGGTGGATATGTTGATTGGATTAGATTTGTATTGGAAGCTGATGCTCCCTAACAAAATTGTGTGTCATGAAGGGCTTGTAGCCCAGGAGACTGTTTTTGGTTGGGTTTTGTCTGGATCCTCAATTAGGTCCAAAGATAACTGTGATGTAGGTGTGCAACTGTTAACATTTTCCAATTTTCAGGAAGATAGCTTGAGTAACTTTTGGGATTTAGAATCTGTAGGTATTCAAGCCCAGGGAACGCGTTCTGACGCTATTAAGCCTGACCCTATTCTGGTGCAATTTGAGAAATTGGTAAGTTACAAGGAAGGCCGTTATGAGGTGGCCCTTCCCTGGAAATCAGAGTCTGTAAAGTTAAAGTTACTTGATAACAAACACCATGCCTTGAGAAGATTGGATAATCTGAGTCGTAAGTTAGATAGGGACCCTGGTCTGCAGGAACAATATTATACAGTGTTTGAAGAGTATGAAAGGGAAGGTATTATAGAAGAGATCCCACCCCATCAGTTGGAGGGGTGGTACCAGTGTTCTATTTGCCTCATGACCTGTGGTGCGGGAGGCGCAGTATCTCCCACCACAAAATCAGGCCTGTGTTTGATGGGTCAGCCTGTGGCAGTAATGGTGTGTCTCAAATGACTGTTTAGAAAGTGGTCCTTCCTTAAACCCAGATTTAGTAGAAGCTTTACTGAGCTTAGAAGATGGAAGGTGGCATAACTGCTGATATTACAAGGGCTTCTCTTCAAATTAAGGTGAGGAGGGAGAGGACCGTGATGTTCACAGGTTTTTGTTGAAGAAAAAGGATATTGTAAAACATTTCCGTTTGTAAGAGTACTCTTTGAAATAAGAGTAGTCCCTTTTGTTGAATGCCACTTTGAAATTTCATTTAAAGAAATACCCTCCCTCAGAGGTGGTTTCTGAATTGCTTGAGAATCTGTATGTTGATGACTGGCTTTCTGGGCTGATAGCCCTGCTGAGGCCTGTGCAGATTTGATGAAGCCTGTGGTATGTTGAAGAAGGCTGGTATGTGCCTATCAAAGTGTGTACTTCTAATTATAAAACCTTGCCCATGACAGAAGATTCTATTGTAGAAGGTGTAAAGGTGTTAGGCTTACAATGGGATTCCTCCTCGGACTGTTTTACATTTAAGGTAGAGAATGTAGATCCCTTTAGGGGATATTGTTTGTACTAAAAGAAATGTGTTAAGCCTAATTGCTCGATGTTTTGACCCTTGGGGTTCATATGTCCCTTTGTTATGCATGCAAAAATGCTATTTCAAGAAATCTGGAGATTAGGTCTAGATTGGGATGAACCATTACCTGAGGCTATGCAAAGGCAGAGTTAAGTTGTGGTAGTGGGACTTTCTGTACTCGAATCATTGAGAATTAATCGTTACTTATTTTCAGAATTGTCCTGGAGATCTCCTGCTGTTGAACTTCATGCCTTTGGTGATGCGTCCCGGAAGAGTGGGACTGTGCTTGTGTGTATGTGAGTGCTTGTAAAGGGTAATTTCAGAGTAACATTGATTGCTGCTAGAGGTAAGGTAGCCCCTATAAAGAAAGTTTCCCTCCCTAGGCTAGAATTACTTGGTGCCTTATTGTGTGCTAGACTGGTCGTATTTGTGAAGTCTGCGTTGCGGCTGGTCCCTTATTTTGTGTTGATTTCCCCTCCAAGAAGTTGTATATTCTCCTTTTTACTTGTGCTGTTGTCAGAGCTGTCCACCTAGAGCTTACTGAGTCTCTCTCGGTTACTGATTGCAATTTGGCAATTCGTCGGTTTACGGCTAGACGTGGGGTACCTTCTGTGTTCTACTCTGACAATGCTAAAACCTTTTTGGGTGTCTCCAACCTGTTGAAGCAACATTATGGCCCCATGGCCCCCCAATGGAAGTTTATTGTACCTAATGCGCCTTGGTGGGGAGGCTGGTGGGAACTCCTCATTAGATCAGTGAAGGTTGCATTGAGAAAGACGGGCACTAAGACATTGTCTAGGAGTGAATTAGAAACCACTCTTCATGAGGTGGAGGCATGTATCAATTCTAGACCCTTGACGTTGTAGGTGAAGAACCTGATGTTGCTAATCCCTTACTCCATCTCATTTTCTTATTGGTCGTTCAGCAGGTTTTCAGGTGGAACTGGCAGATAACTCTGCCTCAGGTGTGACCTCAAAGGATTTGTGTGTGAGAGAGGCTGTACGTCTGAGTCAGTTGGAGAAATTCTGGAACATCTGGCAATCCAGTACCTTAGAAAACCTGCCTTGCATGGTAAAGGGGTTCAAAGCTAATTGTAATTTAATAAGGGGTTCTGTTGTAATAGTAAGGGAAGAAAGAGTGCCTAGGCTGCTGTGGCCACTTGGAGTTATTACTGAGTTGTACCCTGGAAAAGGATGGAATGGTGAGAAGTGCCAAGGTTAAAACTAAAACGTGGATTTGTAACTAGACCTGTTCAAAACCTATACAATTTGGAGATTTCAGATATCGTGAGGAAAGTGTTTGTAATTCCCCTGATGAAATAATAAAGGAAAATCCAGTTGTGGGGATCCCATGGACCCAGTTGAATCAATCACTGAGTCTACTGTAGGTAAAACCCGAAGGGGGAGATCTGTTAAAGTACCTGTTAAACTTGACTTGTAATTTTCCAGGTTAGGAGATTGTAGTGGAGGTTCTTATGATGATAAGTGTTGAGACACTCCTATGGTGGGGATGTTAAATGTATGTTTTTTTGTCCAAAAGAATACTCGATCTTGTGTTTTACGTTTAATTAAAATGTACGTTTAGCAATCTAAAAGAACGCTCCCATTTTGTTTACATTGTATTAATATGTGGAAATTTAAGTGGATTTACTGAGTATTTGCTAAACTTTACTTATATGACAATTGTGGAGTGTGTTTAATCAGGTATATATGTGTTTGTGTTGTAAAACAATTGTTTTGCCCCCTTTATGAGGGTGACGCCTTTTGAAGTTCCCATTCCCTGTGCTGTGTCGTATTTATGCCCTTTCTTTTCAGAGTTTCTTGCTATTTTTATATTGAAGTTGTAAATTGATGTACCAATTGTGTTATGTATCTTGTTTGTACCGTTATTGTGAATTTTTGAGTGAACTGGGAATTGCAAAAAGAACTATGGAACCTGTAGGTTCTCCCCCAGCTGTTTGAATTTGAATTTTTGTGAGG
>NC_089749.1:22407661-22410161 GCF_040412425.1 Macrobrachium rosenbergii
ATAATAATAATAGAGTCATAATTTCGTGAAAAACAATCTGTGTAAAAAAAATCCACAATTATATAGTCAATATATTACCATGTAAAATGTGTAAAATAAACCAAAGACTTTCGAACGCTTGAACGGTGTTCCTCATCAGTGCTACAGAGACACCGTTCAGTGTTCAAAGAAGTCTTTAATTTTATTTTATATTTTACATAGTAACCTATATTTACTATCTATAGTGTAGATTTTATTGCACAATAATGATAATAATAATAATAATAACAATTATAAATGCCCATTACTATAAATAATAATAATAACAATAACAATAATAAATAATAATGATAATAATAATAATAACGATTGAAAATGCTCGTTACTATAAATAATAATAATAATAACGATTGAAAATGCTCATTAATATAAATGTAAATATATTGTACATTCATTATGTTGGCGAAAATTTCCTTGTACTGCACAAGACCTGATATATATATATTTCACTGGATTTATTATTTTCAAATTTTGTTGAAACAATGGATAGACATTTTTGAAGCAAATCTTTAAAAACGTATAGCTGCCATAGACAAGAATCAGTACGTATTTATATAGTGTATACTGGTGGGGATTTTTATCCATTTTGTACCCACGTTAAAGTGATATTTAATGATAATAATGATAACAATGGGTAAATGTATATAGCAATGTGGTATATATAAATATAACATGTAATGTAATAATATATATATATATATATATATATATATATATATATATATATATATATATATTAAAACATCAAAGCTAAAGCTTTTCTGTTAAATAGCTAATATATATTTTCATATATATTGCTGATATCCAGTTTCTCTCTCTCTCTCTCTCTCTCTCTCTCTCTCTCTCTCTCTCTCTCTGTCTCTCTCTCTCTCTCTCTCTCTCTCTCTCTCTCTCTCTCTCTCTAAATTTATGTATATGTATGTATATAATATATATATATATATATATATATATATATATATATATATATATATATATATATATATATATATAAATATATATATATAATTATATATATGCTTTCATATATATTGATATGTATTTTCCTCGTAGGGGCTAGTGTCGTCAGTGCACCTCATGCGGTGCACTGTAGGCATTACTTAAGGATCTTTGCAGCGTCCCTTCGGCCCATAATTGCAGCCCCCTTTCATTTATTTATTTTTACTGTACCTCCGTTCATATTCTCTTTCTTTCATCTTACTTTCCATCTTCTCCTAACAACTTATTCATAGTACAACAGCGAGGCTTTCCTCCTGTTACCCCTTTCAAACCTTTTTGCTGTCAATTTCTGTTACAGCGCTGAATGACCTCAAAAGTCCCACCGCTTGGCCTTTGGCCTAAATCCTATATTTTAATCTGTTCTATATATAGATATGTATATATTGTACTTTTTATTCACCTCATGAGAACATTCGAGTAATAATAATAATAATAATAATAATGAAGAAGAAGAAGAAGAAGAAGAAGAAGAAGAAAAAAGTCGTTCAAGGACAAGAGGCGACCTTAAAACCCGCGACGTCCTGCAGTCGTCTGTCGTCAAAATCGTTTGAGCCAAGCTATGTAGAGCAAGGATTCTCCTGCGTGGACGGGATAATCACGCGTAGGCGTCTCGGCTCCGTTCTCTGTGACTATTTTCACTACCATGTTTTTCTCTGTGTCTGATCGCTGAGGAATGATAATGATGGTAATAATTATCATGATAATGATGATAATAGTAATAATGATGATTTACTCTTCAGAACTTTTGATAGCGCCAACACTTGAATGATAATTTGGTTAACTCAGACACATGAATGGTAGTTGGAATGTACGTAAGAAAATGTGGGTTGTCTTTTATAAATATTATCTCTGATGTTTATATAGTCTGGCGCGATTGAATAAATAGTGACATTGAGGAAGATGTGAAGGATAATTTATCGGTTTGTATAGATATTATAATTGGCTATTACGTATAATCAGTATCTCTGAAAAAAATAAATATTATATCGTCTCTGAGTGTGGAATAATGCAGTAAATACTGCAGCAATGATAATGTAGATGTGAAAAAGATATAGCTGTAAGAATGATTGAATCGGCCATGTACATTACAAGCAGTCATTCTGTCTGCAAACGGAATCTTGAATAACAAGTAAAGAATGCGCCGAAGTTTCTTCGCCGCAATCAAGTTTTCTGTAAAAGCCGCTACAGCGTATAATGAAGGCCACTGAAAATGGATCTATCTTTCGGTGGTCTCGGTGTAATGCTGTATGAACCTTGGCCCATAAAACTTTAACCATGGCCCGGAGGTGGCCTGTCCTATATCGTTGCCAGAAGCACGATTATGGATAACTTTAACTTTGGATATCAAAACTACTGAGGCTAGAGGGCTGCAATTTGTTATGTTTGATGATTGGAGGGTGGTTGGTTAACATACCAATTTGCAGCCCTCTAGCCTCAGTAGTAGTTTTTAAGATCTGAGGGC
>NC_089749.1:22430161-22467661 GCF_040412425.1 Macrobrachium rosenbergii
GTTTTCTGGTACTAATATAGAATGTAGGTAATAATGGCACAGGTAAAAATGGCACGGTAAAAATGGCACAGGTAAAAATGGCACGGTAAAAATGGCACAGGTAGAAAGAATAGGTAAAAATGGCACAAGTGAAAAAAATGAAAAAAATGGCACAAGGGGAAAAAAATACATTGATTCATCTTCAATGTTTCGCCGTGTTTAGTACTAGCCCCTCGGGGATCAGATGCATTTAAGGACATTTGATTCCCGAAGGGCTAGTACTAAATACGCCGAAACGTTGAAGATGCATCAACATTTTTCCCTTGTCTCGACCCTCCCCTTACGTTTGCCATTTTTACCTGTGTTATTTTTACCCGTGCCACTTTTACCGTGCCATTTTTACTGATCACCATTCATACACATAGGATATTCAGTCAAATGCTCTCTGAACACATCTGAAGATCACTTTCTTCACTAACCAATATATTTTTCATGTACTTGAATAACGAAGTCCACAACACGTCTAAATAATCACGAAGTCTTGAAATAAACGTCTCATCGAATAACGTTTCATAATAAACGTCTCAGTAAATCACAAAGCCGTGTGATACTCGTCTCATAAAATAGCGAAGTCCGTAATGATCGTCTCGATAAGTCACGAACTCTAAATAACGTCGAAGTCCAAATGCATTAAATAACGAAGTAGTGTTATACACGTCTCATCAAATAACAAACCCATAATACACGTCTAAATAAATCATGAAGTCTTGTAATACACGTCTCATATAACGAGAGTCTCCCATAATACACGTCTAAATAAATCACGAAGTCATAAAATATACAAGTCCGTAATATCCGTCTAAATCACAAAGTGTAATACGCGTATCATACAACAAAGAGTCCGCATTACACGTCTCGTTAAATCTGGAAGTCGCGTTTTGATTTATGGAAGAAAAATCACGAAGCAGCCAGCGTGGCTCCGTCTCCTTACAAGGAACCTTGACGGGAGGATGTTGTCCCGCTTGTATTTTAGTCAGCCTCTCTCTCTCTCTCTCTCTCTCTCTATCTCTCTCTCTCTCTCAAGGATGTACTTCGTACTACTGCGCCGTATTATTGTAACCCTGAAGAATGTTGTCCATTGTGTGAGGGGTACACGGTGTGTGTTGTGTAGTTCTGGGGCTGCATCTGATACTGAATCTCTAGCATTGTTTGTATGTAGTATTAGTATTAGGTCTCTCTCTCTCTCTCTCTCT
This sequence comes from Macrobrachium rosenbergii, assembly GCF_040412425.1. Taxonomy (NCBI): domain Eukaryota; kingdom Metazoa; phylum Arthropoda; class Malacostraca; order Decapoda; family Palaemonidae; genus Macrobrachium; species Macrobrachium rosenbergii. The sequence continues at coordinate 22,431,394 of NC_089749.1, forward strand.
CTCTCTCTCTCTCTCAAGATCCTTTTATTGGCGTTCTGCATGAATGTGTAAACATCATCTTTAGTAACAATAGCAATATTAACAGCGACGATAACAATAATATCAATAACAACAACAACAACAGCAATAATAATAATAATAATAATAATAATAATAATAAAGATGACCCTTTCACTCGAGAAAGAATTCGAGAGGAGAGCGGTTTCTCATTCTTTTATAACAGTAGCAAAGCGAAAGTCCAGACGCTGTCATGAATGAAAAGCCCCAAGAAAGGTAAAATTAAGGTCAGTGTCTTGGACTTTCTCTCGAGTATTCGCCAACGCAGGTAAATTGTTGGGGGAAGTCAGGGGGTAATCTGGGATGGGGCGGGGTGGGGTGGACTTCCGGACGGTGTGGTGCCGGTGGGGTGGGTATCTCCGTACGGTGTTAGTGGTGTGCAGTTGGGGGTGGGGGGCAGGAGTCACCTGAGGGGGTAAGTTCTGTAACGTCAGCAGGGTCTACTGCCATTCAGTAGCTGGCAATATACAGCGTTTATTATCTTTCACTAACTTTTTAAATAACATTATTAGATTTTCGTAAATATGGATTAGAATGAGAAAACGATATTGGTAATTCAGAAATTTCTGTATGTTGCTTCCTTTCTCGTCATAATGTGGTTCGGATTCCACAATAAGCTGTAGGTCCCGTTGCTAGGTAACCAGTTGGTTCTCAGCCACGTAAAACAAATCTAATCCTTCGGGCCAGCCCTAAGAGAGCTGCTAATCAGCTCAGTGGTCTGGTTAAACTAAGATATACTTAACTTAAGAAAAATAGAGCATCTTGGAAAAAAATTTCTTGACAGCTGTAAACGACTACTTGTTTGTGATAAATCTGGTGTATGATGAATCCTATGAGCAATGTATATGCACTCATTCACGTACGCACGTGATACTTGAAAAATATTATGTATTGAAAAGTAAACAAAAATTTAAAAGAGCAATACAAATCTATACGTGCGCGATAGTTTGAACTTAAAATTAGTTCTGTTACAGATTTTTTCAACATTATTCAGTATATTCATTGAATAAATTATTTCCCTATTTATCATTCTCATTCTGGAAAACCTTCGGCTGCGCACGAAATACGTAAATACAAACTAAACCAAGGGATAAATTGATAACATTTACGACGTTTACCGCCAAGTTTTTTTTTACTCTTCCTGTGCCAGCTCTTAGACTTTTCCTTATGATAACACAGATATTTTTTCTATTGCTTATATATGGTCGTAAGATTCTTTCCAGGGGTTTATTGATTTATTATCACCTCTGCATATTGTACCCGTTCGTGAATTATCTCCTACGGTACGCATGACTCATACAATGCAAATATTTTAGGAACTTTTGGGCAATAAACCGCCGAAATACTCTAATCTAATTGTTCATAATCAGACCCCGCCAGAGTTTTAGTGAAGCCACTTTCTTTTCTTTTTATAATGAATTGTCTGGTAAACAAAACAGTGTTGCAGAAAGACTCAGTTCACGCTGTAGTGATTCATCGCCACTATTTTTGGAGGAGTTAACTTATCAAGTCAAGAATGAAATGTTACATTTGTTATTTCCTTGCCAACTATTTTCTGCGTTATAATTTGAACCCATACGAGAGCTGTCTTTCCTAAAAGGGGAGATTTATCTCTATGCTTCTTTGGAACTGTTGATATATGCTGATAGCGAGCCCCTATTGACGTAGACAAACAAAGTCCGTGTTGGTTTAATCTTTATGTTAGTATGTATTATGTATTAAATTTGTCTCCTACTATTTCTGGAAATTTAGGCATTAATCCATTTTGAAATGGGTTAAGTCCTTTACGTCGTATAATCTTCACTGAGTTTCCTCTTTGCACAATACATGTACGAATTTCGTCTTCATTTGTCAAGGTCAACCCGTTCGCATTCCTGGATAATGTGTTTTCCTGTCATATAAATAATACCAGAGGACTGAGAAGTCAAACCAAGAATCTGCAAGCGAAATGAATTGTGCTCACCCAGTCTGTATCTTGAAATAATATTTTGCTTGCAAAAAAAAAAAAGAAAAAAAAATTGTTTCCAAAATATTTTGGTGATTTAGCAGTTGTTTCTTAAATCAGTCACAAAGTTAGCTTAACGTTCATTCCTTGTAGGCCATGGACGTTTATTCGATTTTTTGAAAGTTTATATTATGTATTTCGATCTCCCATAATTTTATTTATGAACTCTCTTACGGATCCGCTGCTGACTAAACTGTCATCACTTAACTGAAGCCCATGGTTTGGGAAATTATTTCTCATAAGGGTTATTAGGTGTAGAGCATCAGCGAAGACACAAATGGCGATCAGATGCCGCTGGCTCGGCAAAAGTTGAACGATCCAGGCTATTTCCTGAAGTATTCCACAACCTTATGTTTTTAAACTCAAGTCATTTACTATATAGCCACCACAGGAAACCCTGCTAAATAAGTTAAGTATACCTTAGTTTTACCTGCTGCCTCATGTCTGTCATAATATCAAATAGATGCGCTTCTGAATGCTCCTCCAACAACATTTTTAGAATATATGATAGGGGTATGGAAGAGCTTCTCACTGAACACCAGCTTGTTGATAATCAAATGGCAGATACCGTAAACACTGACAGGTAAATCATGGAGTGGGATTCTGTGACGTCCTAATCTGACCCAAGTTTTCCCTGCGTAGTACAGGACACGTCTTGGGTCGCTGGTGACTGACCGGGAATTCTTTAGACCTTGATTCGCTTTAGGGCAACTGTTGGGGTCGACTGACTTCCGTCTTTCTTCGAGACAGAAAGCACTAGTAATGCTGTTAACCGGCAAAATCCACCTCGGAAAATACGATTTATGTCCAGTCACCCTGTCAAATTGTGTGCAACGTGTAAGTTTCCAGAGAGATGACATCCACTTTGACTATGACAATGGCCGAGCAAGACTTGACGTACAGATTTCCCGTTATTAGGGTGAGCGAGTGACGACCACCCGTTATATACTCGACGAAGCGTATCCAGAATGCATGCTTTAAAAAACTGCTTTTGGCGAATATTCGAAGAGGGATAAAGGATACTGTAATCTACAAACGTATCATAATAATTGACCTATAATCTAATGAAAACCAGAAGCACTGGGGAAAAGTGTGGCCATATCCTCCGATGAAATTGTGTCGAAGTGATTTCATATATTTTCGATTATTATCAAAGAATGTTTAATTTGTCTACAACAGTAACATGAAACTTTGCAAACGATCTTTTCAATATATCCATTTCGCTATTCTGGGAGAAGAATACAATAAGATTTCTTGAAGTTTCTCAATTGAATAATTTAGGTGCACTTAGATGATTCTAAAAATCGCGCAATTCTTCGTTCTGCCAACCAGATGGTGACGTGGGTGACATCTACACCAGAACCTTGCTGTACGGTTTTTTCACCCAGCGGTCAAAGGATGCTCCGCCCCCTTGTGAAATCATACATTTTCTATTTTATCTAAAGCAAAAAAAAAAAGAGGAGAAAGCTTTAGCTAAATGATATCCTGTATTTTCTTATTAAGAATTATGTATTCGTAACACTAGCAAATCAATATATTACGCAGTTACTCTGTTGTATTGTAGTGTCTTTAATCGTCCGTCTGGCAATGGAGTTGACAAGAACGTAAACATTGGGAGGGTTATAAGGTCTCTGGTAGACTTTATATCCCGACACTCAGTGCGAAACTTAACTCATGACGATAGTGAAGTGTAACGAGTCAATGTTACTGTGAAACATTTTGGTTGGCAGCTTTACATCATTATCATGTGCTTATGATAAGTGTACGTGTGAATGCCTCATGTCAAAATCACCATTGTTCATATATTTGTGCAATGTGGCCATCCAGGCAATGCCTTTTTTTTTCGGTGGGGAAATTAGGTCTGCAGGAATACGCTACTCCCCCTCACAATGTTTCTTGTTTCATAGTGAGAAAAGTTCCACTTTCACGCTTTACATCTTCTCAATCATGTGTGCTTTAACCACGCTGCGCATTTAACAGTGATGGTGAGGCTAGGTCAGCCAAGGGTTTTGATTTGGTAATGCAAACTACTTATCGTCTGATTCAATGAGCCTTTATTAGTTTGTGCCTCGGAAATCATGATTTTGCAAACGGAATCGTAATATTTGTGCTTGGGAAGACAAAACTGAGTGATATGAGATCATAATAAGCAATTCCCGCTTGTAGACAAAACAAGCCTAGCCTAGGTTTATTCTTTACATTGGAAGAGGTTGGACCTAACTTACTTTTGCTTGTATATTAGCTCATGTTCATGAATGTAGGTTAGATTGAACATAATTAAAATGTAGGTTGGCAGGTACAATATTAAAAGGGGAGTCGAAGTAAATATTAGATTGGCAAACTTCCCAGATGCTAACCTTCCTCAAAATCTCATGATCACAACGTACAAACTCATTTGAGTTTAAATGTCAGTGTGTTTCTTCCCCAGTTTATGTCACGTGCAAGGTGGTATTGACATGGTCCCATTTTTTTCCCTTCATGAGCTGTTTTGGGAATACCTAATCTTAGGCTACTGTTGCTGCAGTCCAGTAGATCTTGAGTTTAGGGCTCTAATCAAGTGTGTGATGGGCATTCTTTGTAGACTAGGCTTAGATGTATTTTGTTATCATTCATGTTAACAAATATCCAAGGAATAAGTGCTTCCTTTATTAGGGGTCATTTACATATATAACTAAACTATGTAGTGTTCTTCACAGGTGAAGTGGGTCTTGTTTGTAAGCTCCCTGAATAGCCTAGTCAGAATTCTTTAACAGTCATGGTGTATAAAGCTGTCTGTGCAAGTTTTTAAAAAGTGATTGGAAGAAAATTTAATTAATTATGATTTTAATTTTATATGACCTGTGATTTTATATCCACTGAACAATCATGCGCAGTTGCAGCATGGCTGTTAGATTTTGAGATCTGCCAAGACTAAGCTGGCATCCGTTCAAGTTTAGTGACAGTCAGCTGATACTTAAGTAAAGACACTTGCTAGGCACGCAGTTCTGTGCCTTACTATCATCCATAGCAGAAGTTGGTTACCCATGAGGGCTTTGTATGTGGAGTTTGTAAATTAGAGTTAGATACGTGTTACTTAGCTCGTGGCTAAAGTTCTTCTCTTGATGTTCTGATAATCTTGCACTCCATAATCTCAACCCTTTTTATTTGGGAAAAGATCTGGTCAGGTATTCAGTTATATTTGAATGTTCAGAATTTGGTGACTTGGAAAGGTTACAATAAACGTAATAATAATGTGAATGAGCATTTGTAATAGTGTGCTGTATTGAACATTAGTGACTTGTTTTATTACTATTTCATAGTTAAAGCATTGTTCTGTATACAGTATTATGTTGAAGGACATTTTGGTGCTGTTTACTCTACTAGGTTTTGAAATAGGAAGATCTTAAGTTTAAAAAATACTTTGCTCTTTCTGCCCTTGCTGTACACATTCATTCCTTCAGAAAAGGTTCGTTTTGGTTGGTGCTCTTGTGAGATTTTCTGTGATAAATGTGTTGGCTTTTGCTCAGGTGAGCTCAAGTTTATTAACCCTTTTGTGGTTGCTGAGGATTTCCAGTCTTACTTAAGTTGTTTGTGTTTTCCTCGTACCATTTTTTAAAGTGACATGTCAGAGGTTTTTTTGTACTCATCATGACATTGTAATAACATTTTTATGTACTAATACTGATAGCTGTGACAGTCTTTTGGCAATTGGTGTAGTGCAAATATGATGCAAGAGATCTATACTGTGTTGGAGTATCATGTCATTGTGCAGCAGATTTCACTTCAATACTCAAGTTTTACGCACTGTACCATTTTTGTTGTGGTCTTGGGAACTAGGAATGTTTGGGTTGGTAATTTTGACCCCCTGTCCCTGTGGATGGTGTTGATGATCTCGGTATTAATTTGGACGTTCTTCTGGTTGGAAATTTCTTCTGTTTGGCATTCTGGTGACTGATTAATTAGTCCAAGAAAGAGATTAAATGGTGAATGTATAGAATTCAAAATATTTTCTTAATTGAGTATCATCATTTTATCAAAGAAGACTAACATACTTGGAGTGACCAGAAAACTAACATCTTTTGTGTGATCAGAAAACTACTGTTATCCCTGATGCTTTTAATAAGGTGCCATATTTTTAATGAATTTTCAAGGGAATGGTTGTCCCAGTGAATCACAGTTAACACCTTAAGTTCTGTGATAGAATTTAGTCCTATGTTTGAGCATGATTCAATATCTGCAGTAATTCCTTAAAGGATTTTTTGAGCTAAGAAAATAAGAGTATACTGATCAAAGTCATTGCTTTGTAATGGTGCTCAAAATTGAAAAGGTAGTAGGAGTTCATAATGATTATGTATATCATTGTCTTTGGTGCTTCCAAAAGATTCTCAGTTAACAGGAAGCTGACCACTTTTATGGAAAACAAGTGGTGATTTGGTATTCAGTCTCCCAGTCTGTACCATCTTGTTTTTAGAATAGCAGGATAATGATGTGGAAGGAGATAAGGGTATCTGTACCATTATCTGTGTCCAAGTGAAGAAATTTGTCTCCTAAATCTTAAGCGTATCTATTCTTATCTCCAGAGAGGTTGATCCATTACTGTTTGATTAGTTCGAAGCTCATTCTGATGCTGTCCTTACCCATTGTGTAAGACTTATACAAAGTATGTGTAGCCCCCCCATGTTCAGGTTACTGTACTGCACAGTCTGTCTCTCCTATACAACACAAAAATTGTATTAGGCCTAAGCACTGTTGTAGCTTTTCAAATTCTTGTTTTATTTGGAAATTACTGCTGAAAAAAAGTTCTTACTATTTTGCACCTAAACAAGTTTTTTATGAATTACTGCACAGGATATACTTAGTTAATTGTTTGCTACTGCATGTTGGAAAAAGATGGGCATTGCAGTCTACATGAAGGGTTGTTATTGCAGTTTCATATCAGTTTTTGAAAAGCAGAGTCATGTATGAGATAAAGTCATCACTTCTTCAAGGAAGTTCCCTTGATCTTGTCAGCCCAAGAAGGCTACATTACTGTGTTATTTGATAGCTGTCCTTCTCAAGTTATTAGCTAATTATTTAAGCAGCCCCAGAAAGGTGACTCTGGTCAGGCAAAAGAATTTTGGGAAGTATAGCTGGAAAAGTTTTCATTTTTCTTGCAATTTTTGCTAAAGATTTATAGGCAAGTATTTTACGTTACAGGATGTTACCTAATACTGTACTACAGCTAGTTATACTTTTAAGATTCACATGGTCTTGGTTTGTGTGAATGAATCCTGACTTATTGTCAATCCAATGTCCTCAGTTGTAGTAAGTTGACTGACATGAAAAATATGTATGAGGTGAATATAAATTTTTATATTTTTTGCATTTATTTATTCATGTAGGCCTATTCGTTTTTTGCAGAATTTCGATTCCTTCCTTTTTTTTTGACTTTAGGAGTTTATGATAATTTTGCTAGAATACAATACAGTAATTTAGTCTTTTTCGTATTTGTATGAGATTGAATACAATGCTTGGACAAATTTTTCCCTTTTGCTTAATTTTATTACTGTAGGAAGAAGGATATTAATCTGCTAATCTCCCTCCCTGCCATTCAATGTACTGTACTGTATTGCCTTTTTAATAAATTTAGGGGAATATATTGAAGAAATATCCAAGGGGTTAGTTACCCAAAAGCATTGGCTATAGCTATGTAAAAATGTTACCCCTCATCTTACTGAGTCCTTGGCTATGAGTTTGTGTTATGTTTTCTTCACCTCAGTAGACTTGTATCATGAAAAAGATGCAGATGTATTCTGTTTCCTGTAGCAATGATTATATATTATATACAGCACAGTATCTTCTTTTCCATTCTTTTCTCGTACTTATTGTAGGATATTTTATGTTACGATCCAGAAGAGAGTTGCAACTCCACAAAAATTCACCATGCGAAGCTTGTTAGAATTTCAAGAATACACAATTGGTAGCGTAGCGCTCAAGAATACACAGTTGATATGAATGTCAGGTAGCTGCAAGTTAATAAAGTATTACCAGCTTCTTGTGTCATAGGTAATGTAGGTTATATATTTGATGTAAGGGTTAATGTTGTTATCTCTTGTGTTCCAGGTTTTTTATGTGTGATATCTGAACGTCATCTGGGTTAGATTAAAGGTAAGAATGCTTTTATTATAATGAATATGTCTTTGAGCTGTCATTTGTAGCTAAACTTTAGAATACACGGTAGACTATTATTAAGTGTAATTATCAGCTACCTGAGATTAAGAGTAGTGAAAGAAATTAATTTATTGGTCATTTTCCTATATTTTGAGAGTCTACAGTGAATTTGCTCCTTTTAAATATACTGTATAATATTTTATGACAATTATTCAGGTAGGCTAATGAAAGTTGTCCTGTACAGCATAATGTGGGAGTTTGGCAGTCAGCTCTAATTGCTGTGCTAATGAGTCATTTAAGTACTTTTATTTAAAAGTAATTTAAAGTCTCCTTACAAAAGTTATGATACAGTACTCTGAAGTTTTCTACATTGTTCAGTATATCAGAAAATGAATGCTGTATCTTAGTGTGTAGGCTACATTTACCTGGTCAGATGTTTACCAAGGTCTTTTGAGAATTTTGAAATTTAATTAAGGTATAGTTATGCATGTTCAACTGTGTAAAATTATTAGTGGATTACTGCATGTGTAGACTATATATATATATATAAAAGCATGTCATGATTGTCGACCACAAATTGATAGCAATCCGTCTTTTGCAGAGGGATGCAAAACTCAAGCCCAGAATGGCCAGAAGCAGCCATGGAATCTAACGTGGTTGTGTGGCCTCCCTGGCCTAGTTATTGGTTGCAGGGTGACCATATGGACAGTTTGACTATCCTTGCTACAGAATACCAGCCTTGGATTTGTTCTGTTATTGCAGCTATTGCAATTGGTTTGGCCGGTATAGTGCCTCTTCTGATTATACCCCAGGATAATCAGATTAAGTCAAATATTGGTGAGTACCAAGAATCGCTTTCTTCAATTTTTACTAGTAATTTTCTCTTTTCAGGTGAGGGGATTTCTTTTATTCATATGTTGGTTGTGGTAATGCTGTCATTGTTTTTTATTTGATCTCTAATTATCATCTAAACAGTAGTAACTACTGCACAATATGAGAGTGGTTTATGTTTTGATTATATGTACTGTACAGTACGGTAGAATATTGTTTTGCACTTGTCAGTTTCATTATTTAGGATGGTTTTGAATAAAAGTTGCTTCACAAAATGGAATTTCTTGGGCATGGCCTCAATGCTTAATGGTTTGAAATTTTTCAGTGATGTATGTCATAAAATGGATAATTTTCTTTAAAAGAATTGGGTACATATTGTATCATCGTGGTGTATATTGCTTTGTATATACTTATACTTGATATAAGTAAAACTGTTTCTGGTACCTCTTTTTATATACAGTGTTTCAAGAAAGTTGAAATTGTGCTTCATCGCTTAGGTTCAGAAAGGAGATTGGTTATTATTTCGTGTTTAAGGCTTTGAGGACACAGTTGTTTATATGGTTTTTTATTTTTGATGTACACTATCATTCTTCACAAAATATTATTTATACAGTGACAGAGTTTGTTTTGGGTTTGATTAATTGTTCTGTGGACTTTCATTGCATGGACAGTCAAGTTACCCTGAGTAAGTGTAGTTTTAAATTGCTTTCAAAAATTCTAGAACTGGTAAAAAGAGGTGCTTTGAAAACTCCATAGTTCACCTTCCACTCTGGTGTTTTTACTCTTTTAGCTTTCAAATCCTGATAATCTTTTGAGGTTTTTGAGGTATATTCCCTTAGCGTAACTTTATAGTATACATTGTATAACTTTAAATTTCTTAGTAATTATGCAAGCCTTTTAAGTAAAAGCTGTTTATGGTAGGTTTATAGCTAAATATACATGGAGAGCTGTTACATAGCATATAGTTTTGGTCTTCACCAATAATCAGCTTGTTGTTTAAATTTTTTTTATTTTCTTTCCCTTAATGACAGTATAAGCCTTTCTTTGGGGTCACTGCTAATTCCTTTTCTTGCCCATTCTTTAACCTGTTTAATTTTTTTTGCATATTCTTTTCTTCTTCTTTTAACGTGATTTTCCCCATTTTTCGTATGGGGTAAGCACAATGCCTTCTTTTGAAGGACTTTGATTTGGCCTTGGGGTAGACCGTAGTATGCCTGGCATATTCTTTTACCGAATAATAAATGTAGCTTTTTTTCCAAAATACATGTCCTGGTTAAGTTTTGAAAAATCATGAACTGGGTCCATGTAATAGAAATAATTATGAACAGTTTCAACCAACAAATGAATAATCGCACTTCAGAAACAAATCTATGAAGAAATTTTCTCAAAATCTTAGTGATTTTTTTAGCAATCCAGTTATCAAATTTATAAAGACTTGCAGTTTATGACTATGCTAAAACTCATTGTGAAAGATGAACCTTTCCAGGCAGCCTTGTGAGAGTCAAGTATTTTGACCTGGTGGTCACCTTCATATTGATAATAATAGTAATGATAGCCATAGTTGACTTCTTGTGAATGAAATAATTTTACTTGGTTACTGTATTATGAAGCACTTTTCTTGGTTAAAGCCAATGTAACAGTCGATGGGTTGGATAGGCTTATGCTTTATCTAGTCCAGATCTGGTAGAAAAAGATTAGATAGCAAAACAGAAAATTGGAGACCATCACAGTTTGGTAGTTGTGGAAAGTTTTCATGTTCCTGAAAATAAGACTTCCAAAAAATGCATTGCAGTTGGCAGATGTCTTAACATATATAAATTTTTTGTTGAATGATGATTAATGATCTCAGGTTGGTAGATGCACAGTTAAAATATCCCCTCCCCCCCCCAAAAAAAAAAGAATGTTTTAAGATACTAGAGTTGTAATTGAAAGATAAACTAGATGAATGTTGAAATATGGCACAGTACTTACTTGTGAGTAAGGAAGCTGAATGTAAAGAAAAATATTTCCCATAGGATTCAGTGTACGGTGATTAGGGAAATTGTCGGTTTCAGTAAGCCCACTGGTAGTGCATTCATATCAGCACACGATATTCTGAGAAAACTGCTTTAAACTGAGGAGGTTCAGTTATCCTGGTTCTCTAAATGTAACCATTGTAATGGCTGATGAGTTTATTTTAATCTTAATTTGCTATTGTATGTTCACTAGGGAGAAGAGGAAAAGAGAGCTAGGAGCCTATTATTATCAGAAATAAAACGCATCAAAACATGACAGACTTGAGAACATAGAAGTCCACCTTATGGATACAAAGTAAATCCCTCTTGGGCATGTTCCCAAAGCTAGTGGTGCTTTTGGTTGAATCTTTGTTGAATCTTTGGCTGAAACTATCACTGTTGTGGTGATTTTGGTTAAATTAATGCTTTACAGGTGAATTTGGAAATAAAGGTGTATTTTTTTATTTTTTTTCTGGAGGATTCTGAACAGGGCAGGTATTACTGCTTTGGTGTACTCCCAAACTACGGTGATTCATCATGATTTCTTGTATGTTAGTTTGTGTTCGGGTTCATATGAGTCTTTGTGACCACTTGAATGTTATCCTTGATTTATCTATAACTATCTGTTGTTTCCTGTTATCCCTTGCATAAATTCCGTGTAAAAGCCGTGAAAGAATTTTCAGTAGTAGAATATTGATCGTGTTTTTGATTTGCCAAGAGTGCACCCCTGTATGGATCGTGATGATGCAATGCTGTGGTTCCAAGGTAAAAGTCAAGTGTGTACTATTACGAGCATATAGTAAGTCGAGTATTGGAGGCCTCACATGGACAGATGATGTCTGTAACTGTAGATGTTATCTATTAGAATACAAGGCAATTTTTATCTTTCTGTACTGCTGCTTATTAGATTAAGGTCTCGTGGCTCTTATCAAGATCTTCCCAGGGGCTCATATCTTTTTTTTTTTTTTTCTTAATCTTTGAATGGTTGTGCATTTGAGATTTGAAGTACACTGCTGTATTCCGGTGAATTCAACTTCACTTACTACCGTTGTGGTTTATCTTTACTTTTCCAGTAATACAAATGGTAAATATATTGGAACAAAGAATATACATACTGAATATTGCTGACTGACATACTTTAGTGTGTGTTTGAGTGGTTGGGCTTGCTGATGTCGGTAGCATCTTTTATCCATTGCTTATTGTATGCAAAATGGTTGACTTACTTTTTTGTCTTAGGTTGACTATTTTGATGGTTTGTAAAATAATGCCGCAGAAGATGCTGCTAGCTCCCAGCCTGTTTTGTGAACAGAATTAATTACAGCACAACTCGTCTAGTCAAGTTTCCCAATTTGGAGTTTCAGGTGTAACAATTATCAGCAGCTACCTCGAGAGTCAAGTTGCGCATTATTTGTCTGTTTACATAGTTTTGTTTTTTGTTTTGTTGTGTCCCAGGGAGTGAGAACAGTGATTAACAGTTTTATATGCTGTAATTCATTGACTTTTAACTTGGTTTGATTAAGGTGTGGTGGAAGTGTGTTAATACTTTATAATTTAATGTTGTAATATCCATGTTCTTCCTTGATGACATTTGTGTTGTATCTTATCATCTTGTACTGAGATTTTTAGTGATAAGACATAATTTGTGCAAGGAAGTTTTTATCCTTGCTTGCTGCTGTGAGAGACATTTGCTGTTTTTCTCATCCATTAACTCCATTGCATGGTTGATTATATATTTCAGCCTTCTGCCATGGGGTATCCAAGAGTACAAAGGTAGGTTCAGAGGTTTTATGTTAGATAAAAGGGAAATGGGAAGTGCCATGCTTTACTTGCTTCATTACTTTGGACAGTTTACTGATGCAAGTAGCTGTCTGCACTGAGTGGTGATGTTAGGTGAAAATCAGGAGCCCTCTGATTGCAAAGTTCAGGGGCTTGCCCCTTTCTGTAGTGGCATTGGTGACTGTAGTAGGTATGCCAGATAATTAGCTGTCAATTGATTCTTCCTTTGTAATCTAGCTTTGGAATTCCTATCCTTCTTCTGTTTCCTCAGGTTTGAATTTTACAATCTTTCAAGATTGAGTTCTGTGACCCCCTTCTCTTTTTGGTGTTGAGCCTTATTTTCTTTTCATCAGCCTTGTATATATACAGCAATCAAGTTTCTGTACCATCAGCCTTCCTATTGAAAAAAGTGATTGAGAGAGGTGAAATTTTTCTCTTAAAAGAATTACTTTAAACTTAATTGTTATATGTTGTAAATCGTGGATTTTATATTTTAAGTTCGGCATGCTGTGAACTGAAGTGACACATTATGGTTTCTTGCACTAGATGGGAGAATATTATCTTGATCCACCTCACCTTTCTGCTCTTGGTGTTTATATCTTTACTGTCAAAGTAAGCTTCAATTACCCTTTTTTATGGAACGAGTTACAATAAGACATCCTGTATGGGGAAAGTAGGTAGCATTTGATTATTATTTGTAGGACAACAGGTTACACTTTAGAACTTTTGATTCATATTACTTAATACAACTGTAACATTCAGTACATTTGTAATTTGGCTCTGCAGATGTTTTTGGAAGTTCTTTGGCTTGCAGATATATCCTGCACATTGCAAAGTACAGTACTCATATTATAAAAAGTACTTGATATCATTGATATGGTTTACCCTCCTGGTAGCATTGTAATCGTTCATTCATGAACATGATTATCTTTTGTACTAGTAATTGTTTAACTTTTAAGATAGCATATTCTTGATAAAGGAAAGGGTGTTATGAAGTTATAGATATTTTAGGCATGGAACATTATCAGAGTGACCAGTATTTAGGCCTACATACATTTCGTACTTGCTTACTTCCATAGAAAAGAGATTATTACTTTCCCTTTGGTCAGAAGTACTGAAAATTTTATCTCGCCGCTTTTAGAAGGCTCGCGAATTACTTTGATAGGGATCAGGCATACTCTTTTCTGTCCTTTTTTTCTCCGTTAGGCTTGCCATATGATAATATTAAGTTGTCCATTACCTAGGCTTCCTTGATAAAAACAAAAAAAAAGTGATAGATTTGACTCTTAACATGGGTTGATCTAAGTAAGATATGAAAACTTTTAGTCTTTTGTTTGCAAGAAGCTTTTACTTAACTCATTAATTCAGACACTTAGTCGGTTAACTGAAATTGAAATGTCAAGGATGAATTAGTTAAGAAATGTAATTTGATTTTATTAGGTTTGGCAGTTCTGTGCAATCATGACATGCATGAAAAGATGACTGGCATTGGTTGTCCCTGGGTCTCTGCAGTTTTGTAGAAGTATTTAAGAGGCTGTTATGTTTGTCATTGTTTCTCACGAGGGATGGTGGCCTTGATTTTTCTTTTTGTTCTGTAGTCAACCATTTTTATGCAGTTCTTAAGCGAAAATTGGAAATTGCCAGTGTATGATTGAAATTGGTTTCTATAATAGAGCAAAAGCTATTTAGTACTCCTACATAGAATGATGGGATTTTTTTTTTTTAAGTTATATGATGTTAGGCTGGTCTTTTAGATTTTTCTCTTCACTTCAAAGCAGTTCTTTTCGTTTAATCATCTTAAGCTATTCATGTTTTAGATGAATGATTCAAGTAATATGGAAATAAAAGTTCAACATCTGAGATTTGTGATGCAATAGATATTAGTTCTGCCTTTTTGTGTGTTTCTTCATCTGTTGTTATCTAAAAAAAAATGATCTTATCTAAGGAGCAGCATGAGGATGAACGTTTAGGGGTAAGGTTTTGGAATGAAATACATGGATTGAAAGATTTCCATTTTTAAAATTTTAAATTTGAATGGAAAAGATTGAGTGCAGTGGTCAGAAGCCTGAAGTAAGATTGAGTTCATATTGGCTAATTTATTTGAAATTAGGGCATGAATGAAAAAATTTGAACATCCATATTGGAAGAAAACTGAGTCATTAAATAAAAATTGTCATTAACCCTAAGGAATGCTCCAAAGACCCCTGTGTTGTAATTATAGTTAATGGAGCTTGTTGTATTTTAGCCTCATGACTTGCCCAAGAACAGGAGGGCATGTGCCCCATTGGTTTAGTGTCTGTAGAGCCCAGGATTAGTTAAAAGATTTCCCAGTAGATAATATCAGTAAATAGATAACTGATTGTTTTTCTGATTTTCTTTTTAATATTTTTTGATGTTATTGAGTTTGTTTTCATATATGAATGTCTATTATGAGGAAATTTAAACCGTTGGGCCTATAATGCAGTGTGGCCCCAATGCTTATTGTGATGTGGCTCTCAATGGCCTTTTATAGTATTAAAGGAAATTTAGCTTTGCTGATGGTAGTAACCACCATCAGAAAGATCAGTTAATCTGATGTTTGGGCCCTTCAACTCTGCACCCTTAAATTCTTCTCTTCCCTCTAGCTTCTACAGCTGTCCTTCCTCAGAGAGAGATACATAATACTGTATTGCATGTGCTGAGTATATTTTTTTTATTTCGTGAATATACTGAAGCAGTGTCATTGTAGTAGAACATGAATACTCCATCATGTCAAGTTGTTGCATTATTAAAAGTCAGAGAGACATGAACTGGAAGATGACAGGTTTTGGGCTACGTGTCAGAATTGTTTATTATTCAGAGATGCTGTTTTTGGTTAGGATTATACCAATTAGCAACAGAAGAAAAATTGTGAAGGTCGCTATAGGATAATTAATATTACTGTTATTAATATTTTTAGCATTGCGTTGAGATCTCATAAAAATGGTGATAATGATTGACTGTGATTGTTTTTCTATTGGACAAGTTTTCACTTGTTTATTTTGATATTTAAAAGAATAAGACTGGTTCCACTGTGGTACGAATTAGAATGAAATTATAATAATTTTTCGTCTTTTTGAGGATGGGAGGTTATGATAGGAAAAACAGAAGCAGAAAGAGATTTCCAAAGCCTCGCAGTAGGTGTAAAGAAACAGGCATCATATTTTCTAAATCAGCTTTTGGAGTACGTGTGAGAAGAGGTGGCTCTATGGTGTTATTTTTTTCTATCTTGAGGTGGAAAAATCTTGTCGAATTTAAACTTTTTTTATAATTACATTTAGTACAGCAATACTACTACTACTACTACTACTACTACTACTACTACTACTACTATATTAAACTTTTTTTATAGTTACATTTAGTACAGCAATACTACTACTACTACTACTACTACTACTACTACTACTACTACTACTACTACTATCATCCCCTTCGTAAAAATGTCAGTGAAACTGTGGAATAATGCGTAATTGTATTTGGCAGTGGTAAGAGGAAATTATGACAACAATTAAAAGTGATAGATTTTGTTTGTGTGCATAGTAAAAGAGAGAGAGAGAGAATGTGAAAAATAATGCACAATAATAAGAGAGGAAGAAAGAGGAAGGGAAGGAGCAAATACTTTAATAAACGGAGATGATAAAGTAGGGGTAAAAGGAAATAGGAAGAGAGAGAGAGAGAGGAGTGTATTGAAGAGATAAAGGAGTGAAGCTTATTGGTTCGGCCAGTGAAGCGTAAAGCTGGAATCGTTTCTCAGCTTGACTGCCTCCCACTCCCTCAGTCTCCCTCGGACTTCCCAGAAATGATAAATAGTTCTTCCATCCTCCCCAAATAAGAGGGTTGTCGTACACTTTGGTTTGCACTTACACACACAAATATATATAATATATATACATACATGTTTTTATATATACATAGAACAGTATATATACATGTGTATATATGTATGTATGTATACTGTATATATATGTTTGTGTACACGTGTATGTATTTCTAACGAAGTTTCATAGTATTAAATCTTTCTCAATGAGTCTTTTGACGATTTCGAACCATAGACGGTATCTGCCTTAGCGGTTGTCATAACCTATATGAAACTGAATCTAATTGATTATTGAATTATAGTTTTCATTAAAGTTAATGAGAGAAACTCTAAATGATTTTTTAGTGATGCGTGATGTAACATTATAGTTTATTTACAGATTTCCAGTTTAGTGACAAAGCCTAGAATTTTATAACAACATATTAGTATTTGGATCCCTTATTATTGCTAGATTTTCACCCGAGAATTATAGTTATTACACATTTCCCAACGTCATAGGTTAGGTGCACTCGCACATTTGCCCTTACATACATATATACTTATATCCGTACTTATACATACATATGTCACGGCATGATAAGTCTTAATGTTTTAACACATACATATTTCGAGACTTTCTGGGCAGTATATCTGCCTACCCGTGAAACTTTTCTGTTTATTTTTTCCAATAGATTTTCTCTTATGTTTTCTCCGGCATTTTCCTATTTCCCAAAGCTCCATTATTTGCTCGTGTTGTTGTAGCTGTTGTTTTGTCGTTGTTGTTGCTTTTCATTGAGGAAAATCCTGATGCTTTGTTGACTGCATATTGCTGTGGACTTTTATGGACTGATTCACGTGAGTACTGTCCAGCCACTGGGGCGACTTATATACTCAAGGTACAATTATTCTACTACAGACAGCGGATCTGGGCACTTATGTTCTCTCTCTCTCTCTCTCTCTCTCTCTCTCTCTCTCCTGTTCTTATTATGTTATTTACATTTCTTACATTTCTTCTCCTGTTTTTAAGTATGTATCTTGTAGAGAAAGAGAAGAGAGAGAGAGATTCTTGTTGTATTTAGATTCACAAATCTAGAGAGAGAGAGAGAGAGAGAGATTCTTATATTATTAACATCTCCGACAATTTTTGAGAGAGAGAGAGAGAGAGAGAGAGAGAGATTCTAATTGTGTTATTAACATCTCTAACAATTCTAGAGAGAGAGAGAGATTCTTGTTGTGTTAACATCTCTGACAATTTTAGAGAGAGAGAGAGAGATTCTTGTTGTGTTGTTAATATCTCTGACAATTTTAGAGAGAGAGAGAGATTCTTGTTGTGTTGTTAATATCTCTGACAATTTTAGAGAGAGAGATTCTTATTATGTTATTAACATCTCTAACAACTCTAGAGAGAGAGAGAGAGAGAGAGGTTTGACGCTGCCCTTGATCAGACTCCCATCCGTTGCCCATTTCTTTGTTCGTTTGTTTTTCTTTGCGCGGTAATGTCTCTTCGCCTCTGCTTCCTTCGTATTCTTTTGCCTCCTGCCCTACGGCTGTTGTTTCCCATCTCGAAACTTTTGTTAATTACTTCTTGTTACTCCGTCTCTCATCTTTTATTCCTCCTTCGTGCTGGGGACATTCCTCTCTCTGGGATCGCCGTGGGACTGTGTTGCAGGGTTGTGTTTCTTACTCTCGTACTTGTCCGTTCTTTTAAACTCTCTCTCTCTCTCTCTCTCTCTCTCTCTCTCTCTCTCTCTCTCTCTCTCTCTCTCTCTCTCTCTCTCTCTCTCTATATATATATATATATATATATATATATATATATATATATATATATAATATATATATATATATATATATATATATATATATATATATATATATATATATATATATATATATATATATATATATATAAAATATATGATATTACAGACATACGTACATTCATTCATACATGTATTCATACAAACATACACATATATACATATATATATATATAAATATACATACATACATACATATATACAGTATATATATATATTTGTGTGTGTATGTGTACGTGTGAGTGAGAGAGAGAGAGAGAGAGAGAGTGATTTAATGGTTTAAAAGACAACTGCCTTACGCTCGTTTAATTTTGATGAAGACGAAAGTAACAAATAAAAGAAAGTTGACTTTGCTAGTCGGCATTCGTAAGCAAGAGAGACAGTACCAGGAAGTCGCGAATCGGGGAGCTTAGCTTCCAGGATGGTCAGTGTTTGCTTATTCATGTGTCGTCTGCTCTGCCTGTTCGGCGTTTGTTTCTGTGGGAATTCAGAGTTTGTTTGTGCTGAGTTTCTCTCCTGTTGTTTGTTTGTATGTTGTACTTCTCGTGTGTCAGCATATGAGGTTGGTCTACTTTCTATGATTTTACAGTATATTATGTCGTATTATTTAGATTCTTTTGTGTGTGTAAGTTGTATCCTTATTCGCTGAAAACGTAACTTCGTGTTTTAAATTCTCTCTCTCCTCTATGTCAAGATCCTACCAAAATGTGTGAATGTGTGCTTGCGTGCTCGCGTGCTCGCGCAATTGCATTAATAACAGTTGTTTCGGCTGTGAAAACTTGTCGTTGTCGAAGAGTACCCAGCAATGGCATGTTCTTGGGAGCCATTGCTACTAAACGAGAGAGAGAGAGAGAGAGAGAGAGAGAGAGAGAGAGAGAGAGTGTGTGTGTGTGTGTGTGTGTAGCATGAATTTGAGAGAAGCTTTTGCGTTTTAAAGCACTTGATACCATATAAGGATTGGTTAGAAGATCGGATTGCATATCAATTGGACATTAAGTCACCAGAATGGGGATTGGTTAATATCGGATTGCGTGGCATGTGGGATTGGGAATAGAAGGTAGGAGATTGGTTACCCGATCGGTTACCAGCGTTGAAGTTCGTAATGCGCATCAGGTAGGTCTTTGTTTAGTGTCAGAATTGGGCACCGTGTTGCGGGTTGGTTGAAATTCGAAGGTCCTCTGAGAATAGAAGGAGGAGGAGGACCTTGGGAAAGAAGACTCGGCCTTACGTCTTCTCCGATTACCATCAGATTTGCATTTTTTTTTTTTTTTTGGTGAAATACTTCTTCCTCTTCGTTATCTGTGTTTGTTTGGTTCGTAATTTTCGTCATTGCTTTCATTGTAATTTTTTATTGCTTATTTTGATGTGGTATTTTTTATTGCGCATATATTCGTATTTGCAATAACATGAAACTTTTTGCTTATTTCTTGTAGATTGTAATTTTTAATATTTGATCTTTTTTTAGCAGTGTTTTCAAATGAATCTGTTTCGTCGAAAATCAGCAACTCTGAATTTCATGTTTACGGGTGAAACATGGTTTTGAGTCTCTCTCTCTCTCTCTCTCTCTCTCTCTCTCTCTCTCTCTCTCTCTCTCTCTCTCTCTCTCTCTCTCTCTCTCCAGAAATTTTACAGTGCAGGTCTGGTCAGTGACAGAATATCAAGTTTATTTTTGGCGAAAATGGTGTAGGCTACTTATGTTGTTAATTAAGGCTGAACGCAGAATTGTACTATGTTGTAACCTACAGGCCAAAGTCCGCTTGCACTTGAGAAAGTGTGGGAGCTCTCCAAAAAAGTGTTGGAGAACAGAGAAGGAGCTCTCCAAAAGTGTTGGGAACAGAGATGAAGGAGCTCTCCAAAAAGGTTTTGGAGAACAGAGAAGAAGGAGCTCTCCAAAAAAGTGTTGGAGAACAGAGAAGAAGGAGCTCTCCAAAAAAGTGTTGGGGAACAGAGAAGAAGGAGCTCTCCAAAAAAGTGTTGGAGAACAGAGAAGAAGGAGCTCTCCAAAAAAGTGTTGGAGAACAGACAAGAAGGAGCTCTCCAAAAAAGTGTTGGAGAACAGACAAGAAGGAGCTCTCCAAAAAAGTGTCGGAGAACAGACAAGAAGGAGCTCTCCAAAAAGGTGTCGGAGAACAGACAAGAAGGAGCTCTCCAAAAAAGTGTCGGAGAACAGACAAGAAGGAGCTCTCCAAAAAAAAGTGTTGGAGAATAGAGAAGGAGCTCTCCAAAAAATGTTGGAGAACAAAGAAGAAGGAGCTCTCCAAAAAAGTGTTGGAGAACAGACAAGAAGGAGCTCTCCAAAAAAAGTGTTGGAGAACAAAGAAGAAGGAGCTCTCCAAAAAAGTGTTGGGGAACGGAGAAGAAGGAGCTCTCCAAAAAAAGTGTTGGGGAACGGAGAAGAGGGAGCGCCCACACTTGTTATTTCTGCAGCATCTTAAGGTGAATCATCGCGCCGTATATAGAATCCAGATTCGGTTGGTTTTCGTGCTCATGCGCAGTGCATTGTAAATTGAACCTCTTCATAGGAGACATGTTGCTCTTAATACAGACTTGGACACATAACAGACTCACTCCCCCCTCTTATTCTGGTTCCTGGTTGGCCTCTCTGAAGGCTGGTTTCTTACAATTTTTTTTCTTTTTTTTTTTTTGGTCACGTGGTATTTTTTTCTCCTTTGGCCTGGTTGTTCTTCCCAGGAATTAATGCGCAGACCTTGATGTTATTTTTTCTTGTTTTCAGCTGTACTGTCCTTCATTTTTTATAGTTGTTTCTCGAAGGTTAGCTCTGGTTAGATTTTCTTCTTTTAAATCTTGATCAGTTGGTCACGAAAAGGCTTATTTGAAGATGGAACCTACTCTTGTTAAGCCATTAAATGGGGACCCAAAATGACCACGTCATTTTTAGGGCTCTTGAAGAGTCCATTCAATCAGCATGTGTTTTGAAAGACTGTTTAAAGGATTAAGTGTTGAAACTGTCCTTTAGGGTGGAGGAATTTTAGTATGTCGCCTTTTTAAGGGTCATTCCAATTTCTGACATTTAGTACAGTACATAACTTTTAAATGAAGGCTTGAAAGAGCTTAACACAGGTTTTAAAATCGTTTTGATGATGTTCCCTATAAAGTATGAAACTTTTTAAAGGGTCGCTTCAGATTTTTTAGGGAAGGTTTAAGGCAGACGCGAAATGAGTATAGAACTACTTCAGGGTTACTTAAAGTAGACACAAATTATACGAATCAAAGTATGGCCATTTTAAGAGATGTTGAAGGTTACGAATTGAATATAGATATTTTTAATTCGTTTTTAAGGAAGCCAGAAAACGTACGTATATATAACTGAGGGTTACTTAAGAGCAACCCTTAATGAACAGATACCTCGTGTATATGGAGTTGGGGAAATGGGGGAGGGGGGGGGCGTTGGAACACTGTTCGTATAGTTGCTGAAATCTTGCCTCTGAAGGAGGACTCAATAGCCCATGGCAACTGGATGTTACTAGTGCAGAAGAGGAACACTGATAGCCATTCAGCTCTACCGAGATAACAAAGTTGCGCTCAGACCATAAGCAGCGATGCTCGATGGAGTCATTCGTCTTTGTTCGGCACCTGTCCCCTTTAAAAGCTTGGCCAGACAATCGGAGTGAATACATTTGTAAACAGTTAGGACTCTTGGCGATTCCGGGAAATCAAATCAACAGTGAGGGTCTTGTTTGGGGCATAATTCAAGGCCTGCCCCTCTCTCTCTCTCTCTCTCTCTCTCTCTCTCTCTCTCTCTCTCTCTCTCTCTCTCTCTCCATAATTTCTCATTAGGGTAATGGCACCACAACAACAGCCCAGTCATAATCGAGGAGAGTGACAGCCTTGAAAGCGAATTAAAGCAGAAACAGGCATCGAATTGGATATGGCTGAAAGCAGTGATGACGAGAGAGAGAGAGAAGAAGAAAGAAGAAGAAGAAGAAGAGAGAGAAGAAAAGAGAAGAAAACGTTCGTTTGTACGTGTCCAGTTGTTGTTTATTCTTGTAATATATTTCTCGACCTGTGCATGCATGTAAACAAAGTTAATTTTCGTTAACACGTGGTTACGTTTTTATATGAATCTCTTGTTTGGATCCTGTTGTGATGTTACCAAACCAAAACACGACTGTGTATCTGTTGTTGCTCAATGTTTGGTTTGCACCGCTGCATTGTGTGTTCCCAGTAGTGTTTGTGTGTGACCAAAACAGCGTTTCCGTGTAGGAAATCGGTTTTGTTTATGAAACCGTGCAATGAGTGATTGTTGTCAACTTGGTTTCGATTTGGGAACCGAGGTCAGGATATTTCGACTGGCCTTCTAGTGTTCCCTCATTTTTAATTGGGCTTTTAATTCTTATTTATGATGATGGCCAGCTCACCCACGATGGCCTTGTATTATAAATGTTGAGTTAGCCGCTTTGTTCTTCGTGGTTGATGTATCTGCAGTACTTGTTTTGTATTCTTGTGTCGTATATTCTGCGCATGTGTGTATTCTAGACATGCATTCATAGTTTCTTCATTATATATATAATATATATATATATATATATATATATATATATAACATATATATATATATATACATATACAACACTATATATATATATATATATATATATATATATATATATATATATATATATATATATATATATAGAGTTTGGCGACGTTACTTATGCCATTCGATATGTATAATGATATTTATGCATATAAAAATTAAAAAAATATAGTGGAATTTTTATGATTACGTAATTTTTCATTTTGAATTTTCTCAATTCGTATGAATATTATCTTGTATTATTTTATAAAATAATTGAAATAATCACGATCATAAGTCTGTTACTACCGCTGCTATGCACATCGTAATCCTTCCGTGTTTCCTTCCTTCTGAATTCTGGATTCCGGTTTTGCAGGCTGATGTCCTTCCTTTACTCGTAACCGGAAGGGTAGGTGCCCGCGCGCGCGCGCTCGTTACTGGATTTCCCAAGGGAAGATCATGGAGGTCATGGCTTTTGCTCATCTGTGCCCTCGTCCTTATTCTCTTCTTGTTCCTTTCCTTTTTCCTTTTTCATCTTCCTCTTCTTCTTCTTCCTCCTCTTGTTTTTCCTTTTCCTCTTCCTCTTCGTTTCTCTCTTCCTCTTCCACTTTCTGTTCCTCTTGTTTTTCCTTTTTCCTTTTCTTTTTCCTTTTCTTCTTCCTCTTTCTCTCCTTTTCCCTTTTCCTCGTCCTCTTCCTCTTCATTTTCCTCATTCTCTCTTCCTTTTCCTTCTCCTATTCCTCTTTCTCTTTCTCTTCCTTTTTCTTTTTCTTTTTCTCTTTGCTGATTAAATAGAAACTAATGTTTTAAAATCTTGACTTTGATTTTAGTAATCAGCATTTTTTCTTGTGAAGGATGCGTTATCTGTTATCTTATCCGATTATAGTTTTCCTATTCGTCATTTTCATCCTCTCATCATCTCCTTTTGCTTCGTTCATGTTTTAACCAACTTTTTAAACTTTTGAATACTTTATTTATGATCTTTATCTTTTATTTTATTCATCTAACTTCTCATTAGTAGTGTATTTTTCTGAATCTTTTTTTTTTTGTTAGTCCACTTTAAGTGTTTCTAATTTTTATTTTTCAGCTTCATTAAAGTTTTACTTAGACCTATTTTGTGAATATGCTTCTTTTTTTTCTTCTGTTGGAGAGGTTGGTAGAGAGCTCTCAGCTGTAGCACGCTATTGTGGCGTTCGACTCCAAACAGGCCAATGAAGATTAAGAAGAATTAATTCTGGTTGTAAATTCATTTCTGTCATAATGTGGTTCAGATTCCTGCAACCAAGCTGTAGGTCCCGTTGCTACTGTAGGTAACCAGTTGGTTCTTAGCCACGTAAAATAAATCTAATTCGTTGGGCCAGCCCTAGGAGAGCTGTTAATCACCTCAGTGGTCTGGTTAAACTAAGGTATACTTAACTTTTTTCTTCATCCGGTTTCAGTATTCTTTGTTCGCATTCCCGCCCCCCCCACCCCCCCGCTTCCTTCCTTCCTTCCCTTTTCGATTAGTTGAAAGTAAAATGAAGGCTTAGTAAGAGGAGAGTGTAAACAGGGAGGAGAGAGAGAGAGAGAGAGAGAGAGAGAGAGAGAGAGAGAGAGAGAGGGGATGAATCAGTTATTACCATCTTAGGCATCTTGACCACCAGTGTTTCTCTCCCACTCATCGTTATTTTTAGTTCCAAGGTAGGTGTGGCCTCATTCAAGAGGAGACTCTCTCTCTCTCTCTCTCTCTCTCTCTCTCTCTCTCTCTCTCTCTCTCTCTCTCTCTCATCCAACCATTTCACTTACTCATTATCGGTGTGGCCGACTGAAAAAATGAGAAGGGACACAGAGTAATAAGAGGGAAGGGAAGGTAAGATAAAAAGTAAACAATGAAGCGGACGATGCTGAAGGTGACGAGTTCTCTCTCTCTCTCTCTCTCTCTCTCTCTGTTGTTGTGCTTTCAATGTCAAATGACCTGAAGTTTGTTGAGGTCTTAGGTTGACCTCTCTCTCTCTCTCTCTCTCTCTCTCTCTCTCTCTCCTCTCTCTCTCTCTCTCTCTCTCTCTCTCCGGAAGAGAGACCCTATTCTGTTGTTGTGCTTTTAATGGCAAATGACCTGAAGTTTGTTGAGGTCTTAGGTTGGCGTTGCATCGTATATGTATGTTTTTTTATTTATTTGTTTATTAAGTAATTATTTTAAGTTTTCATTCCTGTTGAGAAAGTAACCTTCATAAAGATTTGTGTTGGATTTAAATTTATCAATTTACGTCAGGTTGGAAATACCTTCGTTAGTAGACATATGATATTATATATGTATGTATAAATACAATATATAATATATATATGTACAGTATATATATAATATATAATGTATATATGTACAGCATGTGTGTGTGTAAAATTTGTATACAAACTTGGCGGGTGTAACATTCACAATATAAGGTTTATTTTGTTGACCCACAGTGAGATTATTTCTCCAGGGGGAAAATAATTGAAGGTTACTAGAAACATCCCCGGGAGGGAGAACAAGCGTAATATTGGAACCATAACGAGAAGACTTGATATCTTCAAGCAGCTTTCTAATAAGTGATACATGCAAGTTTTATATACACATGCATGTCATTTTCACTTTTTTTTTATTAACAATAGTTATTTTGAAAGTGAATACTTTAATTTTTTTTTAAATTTGATTCAGGGAACCCTTGAATACTGGTGTGTGTTGGACCGTGAAGTTTTGTTGCTGGAGACCGAGAGTGTTGCTAAACCGGTTTTGTTCGGTTGAGTCGTTGAACTCGTTGGATCTTGAACCTTATCGGCATCTCTCTCTCTCTCTCTCTCTCTCTCTCTCTCTCTCTCTCTCTCTCTCTCTCTGTAAGGGATATATGTAAACAATAGTTCATATATGTATACATATGTATATAATATATAATACATACATAGGCTATATGTTTACACATATCTAATGTGTATATATATGTATATATATATATGTATATATAATTTATATACACACATGCACACACACACACACACACACACACATATATATATATATATATATATATATATATATATATATATATATATATATATATATATATATATATATATATAAAACTAGCCACAGATGTACAGTATATATATATGTATATATATAATAATTTTTATATAGGTGTTTATATAAATTATATACATAATATACATATATACATGAATGTGTATATATGCATCTGTAATAATTATATATATATATATATATATATATATATATATATATATATATATATATATATGTATATATATATATATATATATATATATATATATATATATACATATGTGTGTGTATTGTATATATAAATTATAATCACTTTTCCCGTGATGTGTATAAATGCTACAACAGACGGTTAAATGAAAGTATTGAACTCACGCTCTCAAGTAGGAATTAAACACATGTCTTCCGAGTTGCAAGCACTCGGCTTTACCGACCACACTACGTGGGAAAACTTTTTTTTTTTTCCCCTCCCGTTGGAAAGTCGCGACCACTTTATTGCCTACCTGCCGTTTTGCCTCAAGTATACCTCCATAGGAAGCGCTCTCTAACGGCAATATTGATGACATGGTAAGCAATTTTTTCGTGTGAGGTCGGTAAAGCTTTGTGCTTGCTTGTAACTTGGAAGATACCAGTGCAAATCCCGGCTTGAGAACTGGAGTTCAATTCTCATTTAATACTCGTATCTTGTAGATACAGTATATATATATATATATATATATATATATATAATTATATAACAGATAAATATATATATATATATATATATATATATATATACATATATATATATATATATATATATATATATATATATATATTTTTTTTTTTTTTTTTTTTTTCCTTTTAACTTGACATTTCTTATATTTGCAGTTATTAAGCCACAAATACCGATTAACATCCAGAACGTTCTCTGTAACTCAGTGAACTTACGCCAAAGAGAGTTATAATTGATACGCCCGTAGGAGGGTAGTGCCGTCAGTGCATCTCATGTGGTGCACTGTAGGCATTACTTAAGGTTCTTTGCTACTACATTTCGGCCCCTGGCTGCAACCCCTTTCATTTCTTTTACCGCACCTCCGTTCATATTCTCTTCCATCTTACGTTCCACCCTCTCCTAACAATTGTTTCATCGTGTAACTGCTACACCTTTCAAACGTCTGTACTCAGTTTCCTTTTCAGCGCTGAAATTCTACATTCTATGTTATAGTTAATAAGTGCTTCGACACCAGTGGGATTTGAACTGCGTCCGGGTGGAGAAACGACGATATACAGTGACTTTTGACCACTGAGCCATCAGTTGTTTCTCAACCATGGAGCGGTTCGAATCCCACTGGTGATGAAGTACAACTGTAAGTTGTTCGCTACGTATACAGAATTAGAAGATAAACAAATATTTGCCTAGTGGTATGAATACAAAATTTCTTTGTATATGTGACCAAAGTTACACATACATTTACTATATATATATATATATATATATATATATATATATATATATATATATATATATATATATATATATATATATATTATATAATTATACATACACATCAGTATAACATATACTGATGTATATGTAAAATATATAATGTATTTGCTTTGCAGATGATTTATTGATTCTCTCTCTCTCTCTCTCTCTCTCTCTCTCTCTCTCTCTCTCTCTCTCTCTCTCTCCCCATTTCGTCACGGTCACGTAAATTGCTGCTCACTTGCTTTACGACAGTGAAAGGACGTGGTCCGTTTTCTGTGATGTGTTCAAGATAATTCTGCACTAAACATTTTTATGTCGGTTCCATTTATATGCACTTATTCTTTTAACGGTATTTCCAGTATTGTAGCGTTCTTCTTGAAAAACATAATGCTTACCTTCCTGAAGAATGTGGTAGGTTAGCTTTTGAGAGGTTGAATGTTATCAACGTGCACATCCATTTTCTTTCACTGAAAGTCTTGTTTTATGGTAAACTTAAGAAATGGAAGTGTCACATCTTAAGGTAGTGAAGAGGCCTTTTGGATGATCTGTTCAGATTTTTAATCATATTTTCTCTGGTCCATTTTTTCAGTTGCGTGACTTATTAGGAAATGACATGACAAAAGTACCGTTGTTTTATTTATGAACTCATGAATTTTTGTATCTTTATTATTTCAGTACCTCAAGCATAGATATTATATAATTCTTCAATACCGCAAATTAATAATTTATACACATGTATGTATGCATGCTTGCTTAAATGTATGTATGGTATTATATATGTATGCACACAAAAGTATACATAATATGCACACAAGAAAAGTATACATAAGTTCACGTTTGTGAAATTCACAATATAAAATTAAAATAGAAAATGAAATGATCTATTGACACAGCAAATATCGAAGTTCAGAAGACCTGCAAGAAAAAAGGGGTTGAAATAAGAGTAAATCACAGTGTTTTTTTTTACCACGGACCTGAAAAACAAAGTACATTACGGTGAAGGGACGGTTACCCAAGAATTCCAGGAACCACTGAACTGGTCATTAAGTGCAGCCAACCCTTTTTGGATCAATGTGTTGCAATTTGGTTTGCATGACTAAGAATAATGAATCACCGGAGGGTTGGCTGCACTCCTATGGGCAGGGGCGCCTACTTATGTCTACGATTATTAGATAAAAATGTAACAAAGCTCATGCAATGTCCTACCTGAGACACGCGACGTCAATCTGTGAAATGTAAATGTCAGGTTAAAGAAGACGATTTAAATATGCGTCATACTTACAGTGTAGAACTTCTTTTCCAGCCCCAAGAGCCTCTCTCTATCGCAAAAGGAAGCTCGTTTTTCCACTTGGAAATCGGGCAGCGCGAGCGTGTCCATGTTGGGAAGCAGTGGCTACAACGCTCACCTTCCTCCCTTGTGTATCGCCCCTTCAGTTCTAAAGACTGCCTCGATTCTCCCCTGCTTTTGAAGATTCTGTTACGTCTTCTTCTTTTCTTTATCGTTATTCCTTCTCAGTTGTCAGACACAAGAGACAACGTCGGGCTTAGAACTCTTTGTGTTATACTTCCACTAGGTCTACGTATGTGGGACTACACTAACCGACTGGTGGCCATGTTGCTTTTGCTATTATTTCCATCTAAGTTTATCGTCATGCATCTAATTAAGTCAGTAACGTCGACTTTTAAGGTTAATTAATTTGATTACTTAAATGTCACAGAGCATCTTCCAGGTAATATTTATCTGCGCCATAAAAAAAATGTCATGAGAATTTGACTTGTCAGTCTGGTGTAGGTACATCTCGCGACATAACACTCAAGTGGTTTCATGTGCTTGAGACAAATATGAATTAATAACACTCTCTCTCTCTCTCTCTCTCTCTCACTCTCTCTCTCTCTCATATATATATAATTATATATTTATATATGTATACAGGTATATGTATATGTATGTGTATATATATACAGTATATATATATTATATGTTGTGTATACTGTAAATAGTGTGTTGTGTGTGTTTATGTGTGTGCCTATATGTCATGCATGGGACTTATCATATCTTAAAACTATCCTTAACACAGTTGAATGTGGAAAGGTAAAATGGCGTTGTTTGTCAAAGGTGCTCAAGAATCTTATGACGTCAGTTACTGTGACGTCACGGAACAAATATCTTTTTCTATAGTTGCCAACTTTTTGAAGTGACTTAGTTATTTTTTTCATATGACTGAGTAGTATGGCGTTGATTTTGATGAAAGGTATTGGGACGTCATGCCACTTACTTTGTTGGTTGTGATTTACTCAGATTGCATGGATGCGGTTTCTTCTGAATCTTTAATAAATATGAGAGTTATTGTGTTGTATAAATTCTGATTAACTGTGTGACATTTTGTGTTACTTCTCTTTCATTCTGAATCCTTTGACGTAAATATGAAGTCACAGCAAAAACTTGACACCTACCACTTTTTTTTATTTTGTTTAATAAAATTATAGAATTTGATTTTTGGTCACTCATTCTTACTTAAAATTACTTCGTCATTTTGGTTCACTCGTGTTTTGAAAAATTATTCAAAGTTACTAATGTGTAATTGAAAAATGATTCAGTAATTGATGTGTAATTGAAAAATGATTCAGTTATTAATGTGTAATTGAAAAATTATTGTTACTAATATGTAATTGAAAAATTATTCAGACTTGCTAATGTGTAATTGAAAAATTATTCAGAGTTACTATTGTGTAATTGAAAATTGTTTGAGTTCGCTCATTTGTACCGAAAATGATTTCAAGGTCCCTCAGATTTACACATAAAAATATTTTTTGCACTCACTCATTACTCGAAGTTCGTTCTAGGTCACCTCTCTACCACTCAGTATCATTCGAGGTCACTCACCTAAAATAAGCTCGCTCTTATACGAAATGAGGTCAGGCAAGGTCACTCATTATTAAAGAATATGGCTTAAATTAGGGTCACATACCCTTGCGTGAAATTAGGCAGTTCGTGGTCACTCATCCCAGAATGAGGTCATTAAGGGTCATTGATCTTTCTATATATTTAGGTCAGACAAGGTCATTCCGTGAAATTCTAATAATCTTTAGTTACTACACTAGACTACTTATATAATACTTTAATGAAATTTGGTTACATGTGCCAATTGAAATTTGATTACATTTTTTTAATCGAACTAATTTTATAATATTTAGAATTTTATCAACTACTCTATTTATGAGATATGCGTTTCGTATCTCGAAAATTTAAGACAAACTTCCAAAAATTTATAACACTGTATTTAAATACCTTACCTAATAACTGCTGTTTTACAATATTAGGTTACACTATAGAGGATTTAATTATGTTTTGTCATCGATCCTTACCAAATACACTACTGTGTAAAAGCTTTTTACACTAAAGTTTTATTCATCAGAGAGAGACTTCTTACAATATACAGAGCTGTATCGCGTGTGGCTTACCCATTATCTCGATTCGTCGGAATACATCAGTATTTTATATAAAGCTATAATAGTCTTAAATCGTCTCATAAATTAGTACTGTATTTACGATTCATACAGAACAGTACTGTGTTGTCTGCTGCTTGTTTCACGTCAGAATACAGTATTGCGTTGTATGATAATCACACCAACATACAATATTGTATTCGGTACAGTCCACGCTAGAATACAGAACTGAATTCTGCAACAATAGTGCCAGGATGCAGTACTGTGTTGTGTACCATTTCCATGCTCTACCCTACTCTTACTATATTTCAGAATAAATTGTTGTACTACCTACAGGATGTCTCTCTTATATCATAAAGACTAACAGTCAAACTCTGTAACATGCATCCAGACTTATATTTACTCAGCAGCCTAGCCAACACACTTCTATCAACATCAAGCCAGTATAATGCAAAGTCTTACCAAAGAACTGCCAATATGCAGGCAACCAAGGTACATTATTGACTTTTCAGGGCCTGACTATAGTACTGTATTCAGTTATTACCAACAGCTTGCTGTCTACAGGACCATGCTTAAAAATGTAGCTAATGGTCGTGTGAAGTTCTCCGATCTGCAGCCGGTCATGAAACAGTGAATGTGTTTTGGCCCATTTTGGTACTACTGTATATATGATAATATAGCCAAAGGCGACACTAATTTCTAATTTCTAGCCATAATGTTGCCTTCAATAGCTATTTCGTTATTCGTGGCCAGCCTCGGGACTCCAATCTATGCAGTGCCTTGCTATCTTCTGTAGTCGATGTTAGTCTAATAGGGCTAACCACGACTCAGTGTCTGCAGGCAAAATTATTCTGTTTGTGGCTTACCAAGAGACTGAAATATTTAGTTAAAGATCTGCTGACCAAGGTCTAGACCTTGCTGCTAACTACGTTTATCTTGATTGCTTAATATCTAAGCAGAGACCTGCTATCTACAGTCCTTACGAATAGTTTAAAATCTAGCTAAAATATCCGCAATCTACAGAGAACTGTGAATCTGTCAGAAGTAGCCAGAGACTTGCTATCTACGGCCAACCCGTAATACTCACAGTGTAGAATTTCTTTTCAAGACCCAAGAGTCTTTCTCTGTCACAAAAAGACCCTCGCTTTTCGGCCTTGAAATCAATGATACTCAGACACGCCATCTTGAGAAGTAGGCTGAACAATTATTGTCTTCTTCCGCACGGTATTTTTTTTGTTTTGTTTACCTTTTGTGATTTATTTCCCGATATTTCACCGTTAGTGGTTTTTTTCTGTTTTTCTCCTTTACGCTTCGTATGCTCTCGTTTTGTGCAGTGTACGCTCTTGGTCAGATTGATGTATCGATTTTTGGCCACACTATTTCACTTACATGCTGGAAAATGGTCGTAGCTAATATAACTTTTGCTAAGGGACTGTTGAACAGCCCCCCCAAAAAAAAAATTTGAATTAATATATACACACACACACACATACATATATATATATATATATATATATATATATATATATATATATGTGTATATATATATATATATATATATATAGTGTCGTCATGTGCATTGATCAGTCATGAAACATATTTTATTTTCTCAGCAAACATTGTGCAGTATCCTTTAATTGGAGCTGATGTGCTCATGGAAACGAAATATCGTGTCGATATATGTTTGCACTGTATATATATATATATATATATATATATATATATATATATATATATATATATATATATATATATATATATATATATATATATATATATATATATATATATATATATATATATATATATATATATTTATATATATTGTGTGTGTGTGTTATTTGTATTATATATATATGTGAATGTGTTTGTATGTATGTGTATTAGAGACAGAAATGGAAAGTGCAATATGTATTAGTTCAACGATCTTCTCCCCTGTCAAGTACTTCTTTCACTTAATATTTTTAAAACATGGAAACTGATTCATATGTAACGGTTGGGAATCCAAGTGAATGTTTGCTGACAGTGCACATTGAGGTAATGAATCAGTGCTGTATTATGGTCGGAGAAAGTTATAATTGGTTTCAAGTGCCCTAGTGGCAGCCGGATGGTACACTCAGTCATTACTTTTGTTTTTTTTACTCGTGTATTTGTTTTAGTTTTTGTTTGTCATTTGATTTGTAAATTTAGCATATTATTGAAGAGCTAGTTAGGCCTGTATATTGCATATGAATTCAGTTTAACTCATCTTCGCTAGGTTTTTCTATATTTCACTCATGTTGACGATTACTCTGCAATTTCATGGTTATCTGCAATTTTCAGTAATAATAATAATAATAATAATAATAATAATAATGGTTGAAAGAGAGACAATTTCATATACATACATAAGTAGCTGTGGTACCTTTAACCATCATAAGAAGCACGACACAACTTTCTGTTTTAAGGTAATAGTAGTAATAGTCATAATGATGATAATAATAACGCATCATTTACAGGCAGTCTCTTCTGCAAATACTTGACAAAGACAAACTAGTGTTGGCCTGGCAAATCTGAGGTCAGCGGTTCGCTTATTATTAATAAGAATAATGACATACGTAGAACCCGGAGCATGCACAAAAATAGCCGTGTGTATGTCCGGCTTATGCGCCGTGCGTTTTATCTCCCGTCAGTGTGCAGTGCAGTGACGCAGGTTGTGCATGTGGTAGCATTTTAGCTTTTGTCATTCATCGGCTGCGTCGTCTGTCTTCCGCCACGTTTATCAGTGCTCTGCGTCTTATTATGTGAACCTTTGAATTATTATGTCTTCATTTAGGTCCTTTTCTAGTCTTGCATGTTGGCATTCTGCTTTGTTTCTTTCGCTGTTTATGTTTTGTCCGCATATCGGTATTGTATTGTGTTCTTTGCTTATCACTAATAGAAGTTAAAGTTAAGTATACCTTAGTTTAAGCAGACCACTGAGCTGATTAACAGCTCTCCTAGGGCTGGCCCGAAGGATTAGACTTATTTTACGTGGCTAAGAACCAACTGGTTACCTAGCAACGGGACCGACAGGTTATTGTGGAATCCGAACCACATTATACCGAGAAATGAATTTCTATCACCAGTAATAAATTCCTCTAATTCTTCATTGGCCAGCCGGAGACTCGAACCCGGGCCTAGCAGAGTGCTAGCCGAGAACTCTACCGACTCGTCCAACGAGGAACTATCAGTAATATAGCCAGGATTATGTTCTTCATTTATCATAGCCAAGACTGATTTCAGATAGAAATAGGCATTATACTTCTTGACTTCTCAAGTAGATGAAGAGTAGATATTGAACATTTTTGAGTGGGTCTACTAGTTTGCAATTATTTATTAGGAGAATCATCATTCTTATGCAAAGTACCTCAAAGTACGCAGTTTAATTCTATATATGTATTCCATTTGACAACCACGGTTATCGCGAACCCAGATGACACGGTAGCAATGACATCAAAGGTTACTGACTTTTTTTTATAGTGATTTAAGGTTGATAAATCTTTGCACATGCCATCTGTGAAGAGATATTTTATGTTAGTGTTCTATTTGATCTTTTATAAGTCTAAGACGTAAGTGTCCATTTTTAATTATTGGATTTCATGATATGTTAATGTGCTACTTGTTTTACACAATTGGATACTCCACTTATTATTAACCTAGCGAGGGACCCGAGTTCGATCCCAGAAAGAAGAAAACGACTTAGATTCGTTTCATGCTAAATTCATTGCCCCTTAGTCCGGGCAGTGAAATAATAATAATAATAATAATAATAATTAATAATAATAATAATAATAATAATAATAATAATAATAACGGGCTTTCAGTTTATTGCTCTTTGATATTTTTTTGGGGGGGAGCAACTGTTGTATTTTGAATCTTCATATTTCCCCCAATTCTTTTATTGTAATGTAGTAAATATGTTGATATTTTCCACGTTCGTCTTATTTGTAATTCTTTTTTTCGTTCAAGAGTAAGTCGTGGTTGGTTGGTGCAGGTCCAGAAATCTAAACTAAGCCTCTTATCCCTTCTCACTTATTACCTCACCGAGGGGCCGCCTTCAGGCCATGGCCCATGTTGGCATAAGGCGCCGGCTTCAACGAAACCAGTCGCCCAGTCTTCTTGCCCTTCTTTGTATAAGGAAATACCTCTGATTAAAGCCCTTCATTTTATGGTAACTCATTTGCTTCATATTTTAACTGAGTGTTTGTAGGCAGTTATCATTTTTTTTCTTTTTATCCCCCTTTATTCCATTTTCTCTCATTGTTCCATTGTAATCGTTCTTTTCATTGATTATCTGCGTCTTCTTTGCACCGTATGTATCTTCTTTTCATCTCAGTTGACACTACTTCAGACCGTTATTTCTCTCTCTCTCTCTCTCTCTCTCTCTTCTCTCTCTCTCTCTCTCTCTCTCTCTCTCTCTCTCTCTCTCTCTCTCGTATCCACAGGCACACTTGTGGTATGGCCACTTGGCAAAGGTTTTCAAGGAGGGTTTGACATAAGTAATTCATGCGTTATGGGGTTATGTTGCCAGACCCCCGTCTCATCCAAGTGCCGTGACAGAGAGAGAGAGAGAGAGAGAGAGAGAGAGAGAGAGAGAGAGAGAGAGAGAGAGAGAGAGAGAGTTTTGTATCGTTCTATTACGATGAATTAACGTACTAGAGTGCTTGTTTGATTTCAAGATATATTCCTGACAATGGCGGATCGCCATTAAGAGACGTTCTTAGTGTGGCGGAATTATGTGACTGTGGATCTTGTTTGTCACTAGATCGGTGACCATCAAGAAAGGGTTGAATGTGTCGCAGTAAAATGTGGCATTTCTTCTCTCTTTCTCGTCTATCGTAACAAACCACAGGATGTAAAAGCACACCGCAGAAAACGTCTGATCTCTCTTCATTTGAGATATTGGCCTCTTGTGAATTGTAGCCACAATCGTGCGCGTAATGCGATGTTATTTGAGGTCTGTTCTGTTATGGCAGTATACGTTTTGTATGTAAGTAGTTTTATGTTACGTGGTGTCGTGAAAAAAAGACAAAAGAAAACTGCATCATTAGGTACCATCTCTTAACGAAAAAGGGGAATTCTATACGAATTACCCAAGGTTCCCCTGCTGCTTTGAAACTCCTCGGCGAGAATGAGAATTTGCGCGATTATTGGCAGTCTACCGAACGTTTTTCTGTGGCACCTTAATTAATACGTGTTGCGACAGGTGCCGTTCTTTTCGCCTGTCCCCGGCCGTTCTCCTCCTTATTCTGTCCCTTCGTCTGCCGGTGTGTTTTTGTGATGCCGATGGTGATGAAGAGAGGAAGTACGCTGATGGTGGTGGTCCACTGTT
>NC_089749.1:22480161-22485161 GCF_040412425.1 Macrobrachium rosenbergii
CACCTCTGAGTTTGATTTAAATCTGGCTGGCTTCAGCTGCTACGGAGATTACATTTTAATCAAGTGTGTCACAAAGATTTTTGTAATTTTCCTGATAAGTGTCTTTATTTTATATTTGTGTTTATGTTCGAATCGTTATTCAGACATCCAGATAGATGTATTTCGACTTTAACCCCAGTTCATTTGGTTATAGTTCAAGGTCACGCAGTCATACAGTGGAGATATCTGTATAACTGATATCCAGGGTCCCTGATTGTTGTCATTGTTGTCGCTATTAATGTTATGTTTATTGTATTTAATAATAACACGGTTATGGTGACAACCAGAGACATTCACTATTTCACTCCATCTCTATGTCACAAAGAATGTCAGGTAGTTGGTCAGTATAAAAGTCTGTCCATCGTTCATAACCTGGCATTGCATTGGGTACGAAGCTGTGGTGGCATCCAAAGAGCAGAAAGAAAGCAGTTGCCAAAATAACTGACGGATGATTATAGGTAAAATACAAGGGTGCCTTACCTTAACACTGGTTCCAGCCGGAGAATTGTGTGTGTAAGTGTGTGTGTGTGTGTGTGTTTTTTTTTTTTTTGACAACCGATGTACAACAGAAAGGAAGGCCAAGCTACTTGCAAAGTCCTGTATCCTTTTATCGGAAGCAGGGTTACGTTTGTCAAATCTGAAACAGCGTCAGCTTTTACAAGTAAGTCACATGCGGGACAACTTCAGCAATTGCTAGTTAGTCCAGTGTAGATCGTAAGCTATTACTCCCTGGTGAAACCTGAAAGTTAGTACCCTACAAGTTATTCAAGTTGAACAATATCAGCTATTACAAATTGTTCAGATCGTGAACAGCCTTGGATTTTACAACCTCGGATATTAAAAGTTTGTCAAATCTGGGATATCTAATCCTGTCAAGCCCTAGTCATGGGAGCTATAACAGGTTAGTCCTGAAATGGATAAATGGATATCAAGTTTTATAATTCTGAGACAACCTCGGCCAATGCAATATGGTCCAACATTGAAATGTGGATGATGTGAATCACTTGTAAAATACTGTTGATTCAAGTTCTTCTCTTCTGTAATTGAACGAAGAATTGTATCTCGGTTGAGAGTGGTGTTAAAAGTATCTGGAATATGATATTGCTGACTTAAGAAATGTCTGATGAGAATCGCGGCTCTATTTGCAAAGGGTTTCTTTCATAGATTTGTCTTTCATTTTCAAGAACATTATGATTTTTGTCATCTGGTCCTACTGGTGTATTTTCAAGTAATTTCGGCAACTCTTTTCACAAGTATGTTTGTACCCTCTGCTTTTTAGTTCTCTGGAAAAGAAAACTATTGCGCCGGCTTTGTTTGTCCGTCCGCACTTTTTTCTGTCCGCACTTTTTCTGTCTGCCTTCAGATCTTAAAAATTACTGAGGCTAGAGGGCTGCAAATTGGTATGTTGATCATCCACCCTCCAATCATCACACATCCCAAATTGCAGCCCTCTAGCCTCAGTAATTTTTACTTTACTTATGGTTAAAGTTAGCAATAATTGTGTCTGGCAACGACATAGGATAGGTCACCACCGGTCGGGGTTAAAGTTTCATGGGCCGCGGTTCATACAACCTTATACGGAGACCACCGAAAGATCGATGTATTGTCGATGGCCTTGATTATACGCTGTAGCGGCTGTACAGAAAACACGATTGCGCCGAAGAAACTTCGACGCATATTTTGTTATATTTTCGTTGACTGTTCAAAAATAAAATGTTTTCATGTGGATAGTTTTTCCACCTCTACAAATTCAGTATCTCCATTTCTTGTTATAGGCTATATGCTGCTCAGTAATGTATAGGATCTCTTTTCTTCATTATCATCATCATCATCATTATCATTACCATCACCATTGCCTTTGGAAGGCGCAGTGCCTCATCGTTTTCTACATCCTCCGCTTTGCTTGAAATGGTGATTAAAGTCTGTCATAGAGAATTGCAACTCCTACCTTCCCTAGGTTAATTATGATGCTCATTCAGATTATTATATTACTGACCTGTCACATTCTTTTGCTGTTTAAGCTATATTTGGACCTTTTTCTTTCTCGTGTCAATAATTAGTGAAGTATTGTATTTGTATTTGGAAAACTAACTAATATATAATCAAACTATAGAAACGAAATTACTCTTCCGTTCAATAGTATGTTCCCTTAAGAGAAAGTATAGGTATTAAAGATATGTCGCATGTTTTGTTTTGTAGGGATTTCTTCAATTTTACTACTCGAAGGTTATGTTTTCAATATATTTTCAGTAACCACGTAACAACAGCACAACACACACACACACACACACACACACACACACACACACATATATATATATATATATTAAATATAAAATTATATTTTAAAATTAGGGGTGGTTTAAAGTAAAATTTTACTTATTTTACACACACACATATAATATATAATATATATATAATATATATATATATATATGATTATTTATATTTTTAGAGAGATTATTTTTTAGGGGGGGAGGGGTAAAATTTTACTTGAAGCATTAGTATGCCTGGAAAACATAAGTCTGTAAATGTCTCGGCAACAGTAATTTTGTGATAAATTTGAGCACGAGTTTCGTACTAATCATGTTAGGGAGATTTAATATCGCAGCATGAAAACACCAGTACGAAGTACTAGTCTAAAGAAAAATAATACATATTGATATC
Source organism: Macrobrachium rosenbergii (assembly GCF_040412425.1). Lineage (NCBI taxonomy): Eukaryota > Metazoa > Arthropoda > Malacostraca > Decapoda > Palaemonidae > Macrobrachium > Macrobrachium rosenbergii. The sequence goes on from NC_089749.1 coordinate 22,482,868, forward strand.
TGAGTACTATGCAGTACTCCCAAATTCGAATTTAACTTTAAAATGACCAAGTAATATACAAAAGTCAGCCCTTGAAAATCGAATTCTGTTATACCGTGTATGTCATTCAAAGAAAACGATGCACTTCTTTAAGGTATGGGTGACTAACCAACTGTGCTGTCTATCCGGTTTCCAATTTCAGAGATTATATCAAATCTAATTATGTTTAAATTTCATAAATGTAATGACTTAAGAAATCTTGTTTATGTTTATTTTATTTAGTGTGTTTTTTATATGGTTTTATTATGAAATATTTTATTTAAAAAAAGAGAAATAGATGGAGCCAGCTACTGCTTCCGTGAAAATTTGCCTTATGCTACTGCTTTCGGTGGTAATCTGGATGTAGAATCTGGAACAACTACCGATGGTTGTGTTTTCACTGTGTTGAATTCAGCCACAATTCGAGGACCTTGTTTGGTTCGAACCACTCATTTTATTTGGAAGCCGCCGTTTGGGTTTTATATTTCAACGAGCTTTTAGATTTTTTCCTAATCTTTGCATCTAGTAATTACGTTATATATTTTACATTTTTAAATATTTCGGGTTTTCCCCATCAGTCGTAATCAACTTTGATTCTAATTGGCCTCGTTGCAAATTTATAGTATATATGTGTGTATATATATATATATATATATATATATATATATATATATATTATATATATATATGTATGTATTGACGACAAATCGCAAGAGCTTTTGAAGAACAATTATGACAGCAGTATTATAGACGGAAGAGCTCGTTCGACACTTTCCCGCCTGCCCCGTAGTGGGGAATGCCGTCAGCACACCTCATGCGGTGAACTGTAGGCATTGCTTAAGGTTCTTCGCAGCGTCCTTAGCTACGACCCCTTTTATTCCTCTTATTGTACCTCCGTTCAGATTCCCTTTCTTCCATATCACTGTGCACTCTCCTAACAATTAATTTATAGTATATCTTCGACGTTTTCCTATTGTTACACCTTTCAAGCCTTTTTCTGTCAATTTCCGTTTCAGCGCTGAATGACCCCATAGGTCCCAGTGCTTGGCCTTTGACCTGAATTCTCAATTCTGTTCTGTTCTTTCCCGCCTGACCAGTTGTCTCACACACACACACACACACACACACACATACTGTATATATACATATATACGTATATACACATATGCACATGAATGTATGAAAATAAAGTGTTGATTTTTAATGTGAACGAGAGGAAAAAGTTCGAACCAGTTTAGACGGATGTTTGATTCGTATACATAGCTTAGAAATACCAAAAGGATGAGGAATATGGAGATTAGTAAAAAGGAATGGTATAAAGGCTAACGTAGGTGAATGGAATAGAAAGAGTGACTGATTATACGTTGCTGAAAAGTTTATACTTCAGTTGCGGCAGTATAATTGCTACTTCATGAAATTATGAACTCGCGAGAGAGAGAGAGAGAGAGAGAGAGAGAGAGAGAGAGAGAGAGAGAGAGCGCCAATCAATTTGAGTCGTGCCGCTTAACCTTTGCCTCCAGTTTATAGAATTCTCTGCCGTTCTCTGTATTCCACACAAAAAAAGTTTTCTTGCTGCAAATGAGCTGGATTTGGACATTCGTGCCATTCTCGGTGACCTTACTATGAAACAGATTCTTTTCATCATGTGTGTGACCTGTGTCTCCTTGAAATGGAAGCAGTCACGGCATTTAGTTGAAGTATGTTAACATATGAAAGATGAATGACTCCGTCAAATATTACTACCCATGATCTGCGCGCAACTTCGGACATGACCAGCATTGTAACATAATGACTCAAGGCACCATGAGAGAGAGAGAGAGAGAGAGAGAGATTGTTAATTGAGATATGCAATAATTTCTTTATGTTTGGCAGTGTGCAGAGTGTGCATATAATTATATATATATATATATATATATATATGAATTGCATATTTATATATATATATATATATATATATATATATACATATATATATGTATATATTATGTATACATATATATATATATATATATATGTATATATATATGTATATATTATATATATATATATATATATATATATATATATATATATAGAGAGAGAGAGAGAGAGAGAGAGGTCGATAATTGAGATACGCCATAATTTCTTGCATGTGGTGAGCGTGCAAGGCTTGCTGTATTTTGTCCGGGGTCCACCCGTTTGACGCGGTCGCATTCTTCGTGTGAAACGGAGAGATATATAGCGCTGAAGGGGAAGTGGCGCTTGTCAGTCTGGTGGACGGTGTAACTCTTTTACAG